>NW_017731358.1:7525858-7529758 GCF_001890085.2 Hipposideros armiger | reverse complement strand
AGCTCAGCTGGTGAGAGCATGTGCTCCTAACAAGACTGCCTGTTCAATGGTGGGTTATGCCCGCCCGCAACTAAGACTGAACTCAGCACCTTAAGCTGAGCTGCCACCCAGATGGTTCAGTGGATAAAGCATGTGCTCTTAACAACAAGGCTGCCGGTCGGAATCCCGCATGGGATGCTGGCTATGCCCACCTGCAACTAAGATTGAACACAGCACCTTGAGCTTAGAGGCCACAGGTTGTCAACGGGCAGCCAGATGGAGACTGGCGCCCTCCACAACTAAGACTGAAGAACAACAACTTGGCTGGACCCTCCCCAATTCCCCAACACTGTTCCCCTCTCCCAATTCCCCTAAATATATATATATATATATATATATATATATTTTAAAAAATGTGGTATGTACACACAGTGGAATATTATTCAGCCCTAAAAAAATAAGGAAGTCTTGTCATTTGAGAGAACGCGGTGAACCTGGAGGGCATTATGCTAAGTGAAATAAACCAGGTACAGAAAGACAAACACTGCACGATTTCACTTATATATGAAAAGTAACACAGAAGCAGAGAGAAGAATAGTGGGTGCCAGGGGCTAAGGAAAATGGGGAGATGTCTGTCAAAAGGCACAAAGTTTTACTTATATGGATAAATAAGATCAGGGATCTAATGTACAGCAAGGTGACTACAGTTAATAATACTATATTATACTTGCAATTTGCTAAGAGAGTAAATCTTGAGTGTTCTCACTACAATAAAAAGGTAACAATGTGAAATGATGGATATATTAATTAGCGTGATTGTAATAATCATTTAATAATGTATATGTATATCAAAATCACATTATACAACTTAAATATATACATTTTTATTTGTCAGTTATATCTCAATAGAGCTGAAAACAATATCTACTTCCAATATTAATACCTATTTAACAAAAATTAATAGCTAAGTATTAACTGCTAAGTGTAGGAACATCACTACACAGCACAGCAGAGCACAAACAGTAGGTACATGAGAGAAATATGTGTCATATTTACTTTTACTAAAGAAAAGTTACTTCTGATACTTCCACCATTTTCTATTCTGCAAACTTTGCTAAACATATACATAGAAGATGCTTTCTTTGACTTCAAATGAATTAAAAGAAATAAAATTATAAATTACCCAAAATAGAAAAACACAGAGGTGGAAACACACAAAATAATTGAAAATAATCTTAATTTTGGAAATGAAGATGAAACTACAAGAAACAGGAAAATGAATAATCACAACAAATCATGACTTAAGAAAAAAAGAAAGTTGAAATGAAGGATAATTTTAATAATCAAAAATAAATTAACTATAAACCAAACATACAACTACCTTATGACCCAGTAATTTTACTCCTAGACATTACAGAGAAATAAAAACTTAAATTCACACAAAACCTGTATGAATGTTCATAGCCGCTTCATTTGTAAAAATCCCAAACTGGATTCAGAAAAGATGTCCTTCAACAAGTAACCTTCAATATGGTTAAACAAATGATGGTATTATACATTCCATGGAATACTGTGCAGCAATAAAAGGGAACAAACTACTGATACTCCCAGTAATTTAATCCACAGGAATTTATGAATGAAAAAACAAAAAAAGCCAATTCCAAAGAGTTACATACTTGTACTATATAATTACATACTTGCAAAAATGACGAAATTTTAGAAATGGAGGACAGATTAGTGGTAGCAGAGCTTAGAAAGGGCTTGGAAGTAGGAGAGTAGAAGGTAGTTTTAGTTATAAAAAGGCAACGTAAGGGATCCTTGTGGTGCTCGAACCCTAATACCTTAACTGTGGTGGTAGCTATGGAACCAACACAGGTGATAAAATTGTACAGAACTTGTACACATATAAACACACACACACACACACACACACACACACACACAGAGGCACACACATGCGCAAACACACATACACACAAAGATACAAACAAAACTGAGAAATGTATTAATGTTGGTATCCTGGTTGTGGTATGAAACAGTAGTTTTGTAAAACGTTATCTTGAGGGAAAGTAGACAAAGTGTCTACTTTGGGATCTCTTAGTATTCTTTATTACAAGTGTGACTTTACAATTATCTCAAATTAAAAAAAAAAAAAGGAAATGAACTAAATGCAATGTGATATTCTAAGATTTGATCCTGGAACAGAAAAAGGATATTAATAGAGAAATAGTGAAATTAAAGTACAGAGTTTAGTTAATAATAATGAATCAATGTTGGTTTCTTAGTTTTGACAAATGTGCTTTGCTAATGTAACATATTAACTTTTGGGAATACTGGGTGAGAGGCTTACTGAACTGTGAACTACCTTTGCACATTTTCTATAGTAAATGTAAAATTATTCCTAATAATTTATTTAAAAAATATTTTAAGAAATAGCAATAAGAAAAGGAATCAAGACAAAGTAATCAATATTGTAGATAAGCAATATGAATTTCCTAAAGAAGAAAACCAAAGCAAAGGTACAGAACAAATGTGAAAAACCAAAATCCAAGAGCACTTATCTGAAATTTAAAGACCTGAAGCTACATACTAAAAAAGGCTACCCTGTACCTGAGAATATCAACCCAGAATGTCCAACAAGACATTTACTATAGTAAAATTAATGAATATTCCCTTGAGATTTAGGCCAAGAGATCATGTGAATTGTAAGATAAAGAAAATAAGACTATCATCTGACTTTTCAACAGCAATGTTTTTACCAGGAAAAAAACAAAAACAAAAACAAAACTGGAGTTACAGATTTGAGATATTCAAGGAAAGAACATGCAAGCCAAGGATTTTATTTTCAGCAAAAATGAACTATCAGAATTGAAAATATCAGTATGAGCCTACAAGGATTTACCTTAATACATATATTTGTCTAGCTCTTTCCAATGAAAAGATTTAAAAACAGTAACAAACTGAGAAGCACTGAGCATCTTTAGTACTTAGACTGGGGTCATAGAGTACTATTTCCCATTAATTTTTTTTTTTTTTTTACAACAGGAGGTCTTCTTAGAGAAATGGCTGATTCCAGTTCTGAAGTAGAAAATGTACAAAATAAGCCTAAAACATCGTCATAAGAAATAGCAAGGAAGCTATCAAAGACTTCTACAGTCACATTAAAAGGACCCAGGAGCCAAACTAAAGAGGTTACCAGGGGCCATAGGAACAATCTGAGCTTCTAACAAGAATGTGAATTGCAAAGATTGAAACACACCAAAAATATTGAAAGCCACAAATTCATAATAATAATAAACTAATCATCATCTGAAAGGATTACATTAAAAACTAAGTACAAGAATTTCTCTTGCTTTTTCTATTTGAACTTTACTACTCACAAAGCAAATAGATGAGGGACACATCTCCCTATAAAATTATTCCAGATAATAAATGAAAACAGAATGGTAGAATTGCAATTTCTAGTGTAATATTTCGCAACTCCTTAATAAATTCATGGATCCAAACATGGAGCATCTACAGCTGATAACCACAAAAAAGATCAAAGCCCAGACAACATAAAAACCTCCGGATGAAAGAATATACCACAACCTACAGTCTTACCAAAAGGTCAAACCCCAGTCTGGCGAGGCCTCTGGATCCAGCTGCCAATTTGCAGGAAATGCAGAGGACAGAGGAATGTGCTGAACTGCCCTTGAGAGTACAATTTCCAGAGTGTAGGAATCTCCACAGATCTAAAGGCCTAAGTTCTTCAACAGAAATTGTAAGGAAAAGACAAGACACATATCAAGTTTAAAAAAAAAGGGGTTGGGGAGCAATATTCACATTTGGGTGATAAAACAAACCACAAGGATTTGTTACTTTGGAAGGAAGGGGAGGGCTACGGTTGGGATTGGGGCATATGGGAGAGTTTCTCGGGTG
>NW_017731358.1:7493286-7525212 GCF_001890085.2 Hipposideros armiger | reverse complement strand
GATACTATTAATGGTAACAATTATTGAGCAATATGTATCACTTTCTATATATTTCTCTCTAATCCTTACAAAATCTGCAAGGTAGGTATTTTCATCATCCCATTTTATAGATGAGGAAAACTGACACTCAGAGAAGTTAAGACATTTCAAAGTCCCTCAGCTAACTAAGCATTATTGAATAAGATACAAAGCTCTTTAAAGAGAAAATAGGTTACTTTTTTTACATAACCATTTAAAAATACGTATATTTGAAGAAAGAAAATATCAGTATCAGGGATGTACCATTTCAAGCCAAAGTAAAAGGAGTTTCTCACAGACTGATTCAACAATATCAGAGGACCACGAGAAAGTAGATGGCATAATGGAAAGAGCACCAAATTGGCAGCCAGGAACTGAACTTTTAGCTCTGCCTCCAACACAAAGAGGTTGTATTATACTGGGTAAGTCACTTTACAGTTTCCTCATCTTAAAATGAAGACAGACAAAGAGCATTATAATCCCCAGTGTTATGACTCCATGATTCAAGAGGAATTTCTATAGCTATTGATATGAAAGGAATAATATGGAAATGGAAAGGGCATCTCATGCAGTTAATTGCTTTAGGTTGCTCAAAGGTTGGGAATTTGAGGGCAAAAGAGCCACTAAGTAGCCTTGCTAAAGCTAAATGAAGAAAGGTGGATCTACCCCTTTTAGGCTCACTGTAGGACAGAAAAGTGCAGATGCATATATAAAAATTAGGAAACGGGAAAATATTTGTTTATTGTAATAAATTCATGTATGGAGTATGTGTCATTGTTGGACAAACAATGCTCTTGCTGTTGTTTTATAAAGCACCAGAATGATGAGTAGCAACTGGGAAAATAAAAAAATAAAGAGCTATCTGCTAAGGCCAGACTTCAATAAAACACTTAGCAAATAAAACAATCCCTCAAAGTCAACGCTGGCCCTGCCTTCCACAAACCCTGCACAGGATCTTGACACTTGAATGCTGAGGTGGTACTTAAAATTCAGGAAGTCTTATTTTCTTAAAGTCTTCACTGCTATAAATAATTATTTTCAAAATAACTACTTGGTGTAGGGCATAATGCCAGGAGCCACAAAAATATAAAAAGAAATATAAGGCATGTCCCTAACGACAGAGAGCTTAGTACAAAATGTATAGGAAAACCAAGTAACTAAAGATAGTGAGCGCGTGCCTGTGTGGACATCCGTTTACTCTGGAATTTAAATTACATTTCCCAAAGAAATAACACAAAAATTGGTGAGATTCCCAGGTCCCTCCTCAAACTTATTTATGCATATTTGGTAGAGCCTCAGTAGTTTTTCTTAATTCCTTAATTCTCAAAGTGATTCAAAACCAGTTTGAGGAGAGGATAGGAAGTGGTGCTATATAGCTGGAAAAAGCATATGCAATGTTATGATATAAATTTACAATTAAAAAATGAACACCATTTTTCATGACACAAAAAAACTACTATTTTCATTAAATGCAGAAGAAAATGGTAGCTATAATTTATATACACAGTACTATGCAATAAGTATTGTTCCAATTGCTTTACATATAACTTATTTACCCTCATTATTTCACTCTTCTTATTATTAAAACAATCTGAAGGAGGAGGTACTATCAATATCCCGTTTTAAGGTGAGTAAACTAAGGCATACTGAGGTTAAGTAATTTTCCCAGTCACAAACAAAGCTTCTTGGCTGGTGGAGGTACACAAAAGATAATGTATGTTCTGAGTAACCTCATCGCCCAACATTTGTCATTGAGGCTGAAAACAGGGCTGGGGGCATGAGAGCACTCATATACTAATATATATTTATAGCTCAGTAAGCATTTTTTTTTTGCAGACTATACGAACTAAAATGAAATGATTCAGAATAGTCTGGCCCCAAAGAATTCCATATTGTCTATACCACAGACAGGCTCACACAGGGCACAAGGATATGTGTACACGCATGTTCACTGTAGCAGTGTTTGTGATGGCCAACTGGAAGTGATCTAAATGTCCACCAAGAGGGGACGACAGGCTAAGTACATTCTGATATTTCTATAAGGGAATGCTGCATAGCCTTTTTAAAAAAATGAGGTAGTTTTATACTTATGGATATAGAAAAATATAGTATTAAGTGGCAAAAGAAAGGTATAGCACAGCATGTTTGTCCTCTTTCATAAGTGGAATCACAAAGCACATGCTATTCTATACCTTTCTCTTGCCACTTAATAATGTATTTAGGGTAAGTCAGAGAAAGATAAATGCCATATGATTTCACTTACATGTGGAATCTAAAGAACAAAAAAATAAACGAACAAACAAAACAGAAACAGACACATAGATATAGAGAATATTTTGATGGTTGCTAGCTGGGAGGGGGGTTGGGGAGATGGGTGAAAAAGGGGAAGGGATTAAGAAGTACAAATTGGTAGTTACACAGTAGTCATGGAGATGTAAAGTATAGCATAGGGAATATAGTCAATAATATTGTAGTAACTATGTATGGTGCCAGATGGGTACTAGATTTATCTGGGTGATCACTTTGTAAGATATATAAATGTCTAATCACTATGTTGTACACCCGAAACTAACATTGTATGTCAACTGTAATTGAAAAATTAAAAAATTTAAAAAAAATTATCTTTCCCATAGTGTTTAGCATATAGAAAAAGTTTAAGAAAAAAAAAACCAAGACATTATTTATAGTGCTTACTTCTGGAATGTGGGGAATGGGGAAAAGGGTCAGTAGATAGAGATTTTTGTTTTATATTATATCTGTATTAAATGTCATTTTACCAAAAGCACATACTGCTGATTTTAAAGTAGCTTAATTAAATTTAGAGTATTATAGAGCCTAAGCTTCACTTTATATAGTGGTTCCTAACAATAGACTGGTATGTAAATAAATCATTAGTGGTGAGATGTTTCCCAAATAATATATCCCTAACAGTAGTTAACCTAGAGAAGTTTATGATTCATTTACAAACAAGAGTAAAACCAACATCACTTTAAATAATCCATTAATGCAAAGGGGAAAAAAAGAAGGGGATCTTTAAGAGTCAAGCAGAAAGAAAAAAGAATTCTCTTCTACAGATGATTTAGGAGAGGGTGCATCCCAGAATGGAGGTCCTCAAAACAATTTTTTAAAAGGTCCCCTCAGTCTGGAAGTCCTTAGAGATGCAAGCAGCCTTCTTGAAAAGTAAAGGAACACTTTTATATGGACTCCTAATTGGGTTGGGAGCTTCCCAGAATGTGGCAAGTTCTTTTTTTTTTTTTAATCCTTTTTAAAATATGCTTTTGCATATTTTATAATTTAATTAACATATTTACAGTACCATTTACACATTATCCACAATTAAATATACAGTATTTGGAGGATGCTTCCTCAAAATGTTTTACTGATAGGGAGTGCAATTAAAAATGTTTGGAAACTAATGATGTAGTCAAATTTAATGCAGTACAGAGGAAAGTACTTAATGGTCATTCCATATAGTCAAGGGGTGAAAAATAAAGGTTGTGAAACAGTATACAATGCCAGCAATTTTTGAGTTCTCTTCAACTTTTTCCTGTATCTATTCTATGACCAATTTCCAATTTACCAAAAGATCCTGCCATTTCCCAAAACATAATTTCCTGGTTTTGACCATTCATAATCATTTGACCATCCAAATATAATTACTTCATGCTTCAGGAAAGGCATCCAGGCTCTCTGTGGGGAGAGAATCTTGCAGACAACTGTAAGATTCTATAAAAGCTCAGAAAGCTTCCAACTATTTCTAAAAATGAAAGTACTTCTGTCCCACTCTTAAATTGCCCTCTCCCCACAGACCCACTGGAGCTCTTTACTAAAGTCAGACAAATATATTCCTTTTGTCAAGGGGTTCACCCTCCCCTTCACACTCCAACACACCACTCGTGTTATGCAGAATAAACATCCTTCATACGACCAAATCAAGTTCTTTTCCCTCCAGAATTCTCTTCAAGAGTCCTTTTCCAACAGCCTGCCCACCTCTGATTCCTGGAATTTTAACGTCGATGGGATCGCAAGAATCATCCCTCTCTCCGAATCATCCCAGCAAGTCCTTAGCAGGATCTGTCGACAGGCCCCAGTTTACGTTAATATCGCCAATGTTTCTTTGATCTCCGCCCTCAAGACCTTTGATTTGTTTGGGTCCCGCCTCCCCTTCCGGACACTAAGTTTGTTTAGGCACGAAGTGCAGGGGCCCAGCAAGTTCTTTCCGAGGTCAGCTGCTGCGTACCCAGGTCGGCCGAAGCAGGCCGCTCAGGGAACATGGCCTTGCGGGCAGGGCTGACCCCAGCGTTTTTCTCAGTCGCTCCCGGAGGAGAAACGTCCTTTGGAGGAGGCAGACCGCACATATATGCCCCGAGGCCGCGCAGGGTGACTCCGGAGCCCTTCGGCGGAGCCAGCAGATACGTGGACTACTAGAACTAGGCCTGGTAAATGAAGGGAGACCGGTGAAGGGTCGGAGCCGGGACTGAATCAGGGAGAGGCGGGACGGGGAAAGGACTAGAGTGTGGCTGCTTCGGCAGCTCCTCGGGCCCTGTGGTGGGGGTGATCATTAAAAGACTCAAGGAGGGGAGGAGTTGGAGACCGTCCCCGACTCACCTGGAAGAGGCTACGGGAAGAGGCTCCAGTTGCCCCCCTCCTCCCAAATTTAAGCCACGTCAGCTCAGGAATCCCGAACGCGACACCTACCACTGGCGCGCCCCGCCAAGGGACTCAACCATTCGCGGTCGGGACGGAAGATGGGATTAGGACATGGACCAATCAGGGCTATCGGCAAAGCGTTACCAGGGAGACCAGACACGCCTTGTTTGTAACTAACTCCCTCAAGAGTGACGGAAACCAATCAACGCCAGGAAATGCTCCGCTTCCTCAAAGAAACAGCCAATGGACTCTGAAGAGTGCAGGAGGGGCGGAGTCAGACCCGAGCTAGTGTTCCGGAAGAAGATCGGGGGAAGAGCCGGAAATGCTGGAAGGGCGGGCGTTCTGGGAAAGGTTAGGTGTTGTCGTAAGGTGGGCCGGGTCGGATACCTGCAGTTCCTCGGTATCGTTGGGCGTGACTGACCCCGATTATGGCTTGGGCTTTTGCGGAGACCCCTGTACAGCGGGCACCAGCTGCCGTTAGGATTGTTGAATGAGCAGTGAGAAGAGTGGGGATTTGGGGCTTGCTCTTAGAGTCATAAAATATTAGAGCCAGAAGGTAAATCTAATATAACCGTTTAATTTTACTGATGAAAAATAAGAACCAGATTAAGGTGACTTGCCCAAAGACAAATAGCGACTTAGTAATGGAACTTGGGCTAGATCAAAGAAGCCTCTAAGGACATAAGTGAGAGAGAGAGAATAGTGAATACTAGGAAAGTGCCTCTTAGGAAGTGGCGCTTCATTTGGGCTTTAAGCAATGGGTGGGATTTGAAAGTTCGTGTCTTGGAATGGGAGTCAGTGAGGAGCTCCAGTAAAAGTCACCGAAATCATGCATCCTCTCTTTAAGCCCCTAAGGAAAGGCGGTAAAAGCAACTAGCTCCCGTGATCAGGCCCTCTCTTGACAGTAAGAGTATTAGTTTGAATTTATTGAGTCTTAGTGTGTGCCAGGCACTCAGCTCGCTAGCCCACTGTGTACCCTCACCTTAATGCTTACATAACGCTTGGAAGTTCACATAAGCTCAGTAAGGCCTTTGCTAGCTACCCATCTAAAATTGCAGTCCCCTGCAATTACTGTATACTGTTCTTTGACCTGGAGATATAGCTGAGATCAAGAGGCAAAAATGCTTGCCTTTTTGGAATAATAATTTAGTGAGGAGAGAAAATAAATAATATGGTTGATGGCAAAATGCTTAGGGGAGAAAACAATCAGAGAAGGGGTACATTGTGTGCAGGGAACTGCAATTTTAGAAAACAGTCCAGGCCTGATGACTCGTTTCATCCTCTTATACTCCTTAAAACTTGGAATGTACAGGGCAGCCCTTCCAAACCCGACATGAGTTAGAGCTTGGAAGTTCTGCTGGCTCTCCAAAAGCTTCTAGCTGAGGTCAGTAAGCAAGGGAATGTTGCTGAATATGAACTGCAGCTGTTGAGGGCTGAGGCACCCAGCTGACTTCAACAGCTGAACCTGCTCTGTGATGATGTGCAGAACTCTCATGCAGCTGGTCTCTCAAAGTTGTATTTAATAGTCATTTAAAAATCCTCAATCGGGGTTCTCTAAGGGTGAAGAAAAGTCTAAATTACAAGATTTGGGTTTTGTATGAAAATATCTATATATTTGCCCCCACAGAGCTCTGAGTCCTTATCAGTTATATTTCTCTACATCAGCAAAAATCCCAGAAGAACCCAGAGTGTACCAAACACCCCATACTCAAAGCCCAAGAAAAGATCATTCCTCTGATATCCCTAGCCCTCCTAGTGAGTCATGGGTGTTTCCTCTGGAGATGCAGAAATTTTTTGGTTCCCATTTCTTGACTAGGGCCTGCCAGCAGAATCCTGCTGAGGACAGAAGGATTGCTGCTCAGGGAATTTGGGGGCCTCTGTTCTGGTGTCCCTAGGAAGCCAGTATGACATGGGGTAGATTTCAGACCTTTTGTCTCCATGTCACAGTTGGTTAGTCATCCTTCATACCAGTTGACTTCTAGAAACATGTCAGAAGGCTACCTACAGGAATTAGGACTTGTTCTGACTTTTCTCCTGAGAATATTGGCACTCCTGATTAGGCACTACACCCAGGGAGAGACTGGGCTGGTTTTAGAAAAACTCAGACCAGGCCCGATGACTGGTTTCATCCTCTTGTATTCCTTAAAACATGTAATGTACAGCAACCCTTGATATGTATTATCTTGCCTACCTTCAGGCTCCTGGTTTCCACAGGTCTCCGTATATAGTCTAACTTTGAGGATGGAAGAGATTTAGATTTGGGGACTTACTGTGTCTGTGGTATCTCCTTGCCTTCTGGATAAGCTTTGGGATGAGAAGAATGGATGACAGGTTGGGTGTTAGGAGGGCTTTAAGTGTGGAATGAGCAACTGTCCTGGTTACGGGCTTCTCAGAGCTGTCCAACACAGGAGCAAACTGTTCCAAGGCAGAATGATGACTGTTGCAGTCCATGAGCTGGGAAAGGAGTCAGTGCTCTTGGAAGAAACAGCAGAGGCCCCAGGCTTCAAACTGAAGCCAGCAGTGTCCCATCCAGTGGGCAGCTCCCAGGATGAAGAATTTTGGAATACATACCAGGTTCTACAACAGCTGAGCAGAAATACTCATTAACAGACAGCCTGTGTGTGAGAGAGCTATGCCGGCTCGGTAGATCTAGTCTTTCCTGAACAGATCACCACCAAAGACTGGACAGTGGCACCTGAGCTCGTCTTGCCAGAGTCCCAGAGCTTGTTGGCATTTGAAGAAGTAGCCATGTATTTTTCCAGGAAGAATGGAAGTTACTAGATCCCAAGCAGAAGATCCTCTACTGAAGTGATGCAGGAAAACTATGAGACTGTCAATCTCTCTAGCTGTATTTGTGCTCCACAAACCTAAAGTGATCTCTTGTCTAGAGCAAGGGGAAGAGCCATGGGTTCAAGGATCCACTGAGTTCAAGCACAGTCCCGAAGAGCTGCCTATGTAGAGCTGCCTATGTGGTTCACACACAAACATGACACAGAAAGTCATCAGCCTATATGCCTTTCTAACTTAGAAATACAAGTACCAGGAAACATAGTATCAAAAATGGCCAGCATGAATGTTCCCCAAAAAACAACAGGCAAAGAAAGTCATGCTGGTATGCATAGGATGGGGAAATGGCACCCAGATTTTCCAGTGACGAGAGAGACTTTCAACCTGGAGACAAAAGCTGCTGAAACTTCTGGACTGTCAAGAAAGAACGTGCAGGAGCCTGTCCAGTGTCTTCAGTCTGAACAAATTTACCAGGTGGAGCTTAACCCTCAAGTTTATAACAAACTAAAAAATTATGAACCATGAAGAATTTTTCATCAGTGGAAAATTTGGGAATATAAACATGTTTCATGGAAAGGAATCAGTCGACTCTACAGGGGATGCATTACAGTTGTGCTACTGACTGTTTTTACTTATAACCTTCAGGGAATTCCTTTGCAAGAGAGGTGTTCTAAGACCATTCTGAATAATGGAAAAAGCTGTTTTGGGATTGTACCTGGCAAAATAGCAAATTCAGCTTCAAATAGCAGATGCAGCCATGAATCAGTCTTCTATGATCACAACGGTAAATATTGGTTTGCACTGATCTCCCCAGCCACTCTTAAGCACTTATGATAGAAATATTAGTAGCATGGTCTTTCATAACAAAAATAATAATATACTTGTTTTATTGCATACCATTGTCTTCAAAGTAGCAGGCTTACCAATTTCAATAGTCTCATGGGGCAGAAATGAATTCTAATGTAGTTTTTCAACAACCAAATTGGATTTTCTCTCTTTTTTATCATTGGACATCATGAGTTCCTTCTTGAACTTTTAAGCAACTTTACCTCTTGAATCTTATTAGCACAATTTTTACTGTGATGAAATCATATTTACTTCACCACTAGGGAATCTGCCAGATAACTAATAATGCATTATCTTATGCCTCTCATTGGTGGTGTTTGGAAAAAGGAAAATATTTCTGAGAGCATATGGAAATGGGTTGGAATTTTTAGCCATGGAATATATAATTTTCTGCAATAAAAAAAATTCAGCCTAGGAATCATGCATTTGGATTCTCTTTTGCCATAATTTGAAATTGACCTAAATGGATATGGATATTCCTGAAAAACATGATGCAGAGTGGCTTTTCTACAGAATTTGTATTAACTACAGAATTTTCTATTTCTATTTTTAGGTACTCTATAAGTTCATAAAAATGAAATGTTAATGTTTATCGTATTTGTATTATAAAGTGCATATATGTATATATATTGTTCTCTATAGAAAATGAGCTGATGTAAGCAAGTCATCCAATAAAATTAAATTGTGACAAATAAATTGATAAAATCACTTTCATGTCTTAGATAATTTTCACTTACCTCAGTAATGCAGAATTGTTGTTACATTGATATAGTAAATATAACAGCATTATAAGTCAGAAAGTATGACACATTAAGTCAGAAAGTAAAAGAAAAAAATTTTATTTCAGTATTGCAGGAGGGTTGAGTTAAACTAGTTGGTTTAGCTGGGTTTGGTTTTTATCTTCACTGCACCATAGGCTTCAAGTTCTTTTATTTTTTAGCTGCTGTTACCTTGTGCTTAGAGTGGAGTCGGGAAAGCTTGTCTGTGTTCCTGCTCCACCTTCCACTTTTAGCCATCCTGTATGCTTTTGCCACAGAGGTCTCTCTCCATGTACTTTTCCCTAGCGGTAAACTGCTATTGCTTACCTGGTGCTAGGCTAGTCATTGCGACGTGTGATTCAGCCTAAATTTTAGGCCAGGTCTCTTCTTCCTAGGATTGGGGTGGGGCTTTCTCAGGGTTCCCACCCGTCTACCCCAGGGCAGTCAAACTGCCTCATATCTGCGGTTGGTCTTTAGCAGAAAGACCCATTATTAGCAGATTTCTGCTTTACTTAGTGTAGGATTTCTGGGCCCAAGATGATTTCCTGACCCTCTCCCAGGAGTGGAGAGTTTCTGTCCCTCCCTTAGCAACACTGAATCTCTATTTGTGTCTGGGGCTAGAGTGTTTCTTATCATGCCCCCAGGGACAGGTAGGCTTTGTTTCTATTCCTTCCATACATGCATTGGAATTTTGTGTGAGCCTTGGAGCTAAGAGGGCTTGCTGCCACTGCTCTAGCAACTGTAAGGCTTTTAAAGGATGGTTTCGGAAAGTGGGTGGGGCTTTGGGCATGTCACTCAGTAGCAGCCTATCACTTCACTAAGTGCATCTCTTCAGTGCATCCTGCCCTGCTCCCAAACTTTCTTTTATTTGGTAGAGGTCTAAATTCTCCTGTCTTTGGTTCCTAGATATGCTAAACTGACACGCTACCTTACACTTGGCCTTTAAGAATTTGTTAAAATTTTAGTTGACTTCTTATGCAGCTAACTTTTATGTCCTATGCTCTACTAAAGATGAAATAGTTCATTTCACAGATATTGAGTCCTATCTCAATTTACTTGGGTGTCTTGAGGCTTCAAATATCTGATAGGCTCAAGAAAAATTATTCATGTAGATTACCTGGCATTTCTTTTTGTTAAGGTAGGATTGACAGTCTCATGTAGCTTTCTACATTCTAAATGAAACCAGAACTCTCATTTGCTTATTCTTACAGATGAATTTTATACATTTGTTTTCCAATTTAAATAGAAATTACATTAGGATTTTGACTAGAATTTACTAAACTCAACTTTAGAGTACTGGACATTATACTATTTGGTCTTCCCATCCATAAATACTGGTATTTCCAATTATTTATATAGAAAGCACACTCCAGATTCCTTATACTATGGAGTCCATGGTTATTAATTAATTTTAACTTAAATTCTATATTGTTACAAACACAAATAGTGGTGATTTCTACTATTAAAACACAAAGATAAGTAGGAAAATCAGAAATTATGTTGGAACCAAATGATCACATAGGTACCTAGAATTGTAACAGAAATGAAACATATTCAACTGTGAAAGTCCTAGGAGACAAAAAGGGAAATAGTGGGTTATATAGTTCTCATAGAAAAAAAAAAAAAGCAATTTTATCTGGAGAAATTTTTCTTGCTCTGAATCCCATGAAGATTTTTTTAAATGTAGTTTCTTTTAGAAATAACAAGATAGAAATTGAGTTCAAACACTGTTATGTAGAAAATAGATGTCCATTTGAAAATAGTTAGATGACCATTTCTTTTCCTTCCTTTAAATAAAGGCCAAGAGCATACTTCCTATATTAATAGAAAAATAGAAATTCTAATAAATGTGAAAAGTTCAGATAATTCTGGCAAGTTTTTCAGAACAATTGTTGAAAATATTTATTTAGAAAATACTTTAGTTGGAAAACAGCAGAAACAAAAAAAGAAATATCACATTTAATATAAGCAGTGGAATGTCGTGCTGAATTTACTTCCACAATACATGCCACACCAATCTGTGTGTGACCAGGGATGGAGGTATGGAAAAACAAAAAACAGAATTGAGATAGAGGTAGAAGATAACTCTTTGCTTACTGCCTGTAGTTTTGTTTGGAGAGGAACCTCTGTAAAACCATGAGTTAGGATAGTTCTAGTCTACTAGCATGCCAGAGACAGAACCAATAACAATCTCCTGAAATACAGGATTTGTTTCAAGGTAATTCCTTAAGGCGGTTTGGTTCCACCAATGAATAAAGTGCCTAATTCTACACTAAGCTCATCTTTTGGGACATCAGTCTCATCCCCTGCTTCTTCCCCGAGCTTCTTCCACCAGGGTGCTTGTATATGCTTCAGAGTGGTGAGATGGGCCTGCTTGGCCTTGGCCGCCACAGGCCTGGATCTACTTAGGAAGAGCTCAGGCTCTTTCCCTTCTGCCTCCTTCAGACTTGGTGCTTCTGTAGTAAATAGAAAATAAACAGGTGAGTAGAAGAGTTCTGTACAAACAAGTAGCAACTTGGAAACTACAGAGTTGGAACTCTGCAATAGCAGGCAGGGACAGGGTTCCAACTCTGAATCTATTATCATTGCTAGGTGTAAATGGCATGTGACTATTCACAAGTTGAAGCTGTAGCTGGCAGCAACTGTAACCCCCCTCCTCCCGATGCTGTGTTTAAAAGAATAAAAAAAGATGTAGGTTTTTAAAGATGGTTTATATAAAGAACAGGAACCTTTAAAATATAATAGAAGGAACTCATCCTATAGATGAGAGGCACAGTTATAACCACCGATCGATTAAAAAATACAAAACTTGCAAGTAATGGCATTAAATAGATGACGCTGGTCCTCTCTGCTCTACATACAGTGTTTCAGAGGCTGACCGAAACACTGTGGCTTCTTGGATGGGTTCTCATTAAATACACCAGTGAGGATCAGATGAATTAATTTTTGTAAAACCACTTCATTTAAAAATTATAAAAACCGCACTGCAACTACTGTCATCATCTACTTCTAAAATATGATTGACAGCTTTTGGGACTACATAAAATAATCTGACTAGTAAGACTCAGCATCTTTAAAGTTAATAACTTTGTCTGAATTGATACGTATGATAGCAAGGCTAGAGGAAGTAGTCAAGAAGGAGGTTATGGGATTCTGGATCATTTGAAAACATTGTGTGCTGGTATGATCTAGATCAGGGGTCGGGAACTTTTGAGACGGAAGAGCCACCAGGGGTCAACAAACTGCAGCTCACCAGCCGCAGGCTCTGAAGTAAAATTGAAAATGAAAATAAAACCATCATAGTTTCATTTATAAAAATTTTAAAGGATATTATTCACATAATGGTGATTATGTAAAAATATATTTATGGTTCCCGAATAACTTTTAAATTGTTGTGAGGGACAGGATTGGCTCTTCCAGGGGTCGGCAAACTTTTGAGACGGAATGTACCCAAAGAGCTGCATGTGGCTTGCGAGCCGCAGCTTGCTGACCCCTGATCTAGATGTAGAAATTTCTGAGGATGAGATGAGCTATTAGACCACTAAATGGTGTTTTTCTTCTAAAGATTTTGGATGTCACAAAATCTTGTACAGGTTGTTCCTCTTAGGAAACAAAAATGCAATAAGCACATACTCATTAGCTGTTCAATGTTGGTGCTGATCTGAGCCATCAGAGCCTCCCTGTGCTGCTGGGCTCTCTCTTCTAGGGCCCTGCCCATGAAATAGTGTTGCAGTTGTTCTTGAGCTTGGGAATGGAGCTCCTTGCTGGTCACATCTGACATCTGAGAGCTCTGGGAACAGAGGGCAGAAACAATTGTCACAGGAAGGACATATACTGGGGGTGCAAAAAAAAGTGTATACACATAACTTGTATTCATCTTTTGTTATCAATATATATTATTACAATTTTAATACAGTTTTTTCCTTTCTTAAAAATGTGTATACATTTTTTTGGCACCCTCTGTATATCAAAGTATGTTGCACCTAACCACTTAGCAGAGGTTCCAGAATGCTTAGCTGTATCTCATCTTATCAATTGAATGTTATGATTGATGTCTACTTGTACTCTTGTGAATGCATTAATAGCCTCTTAAAAGCAAGCTTTAAATGAAAATGAAGGTAGAGAAATTTCTTTTTGGTATACTCCCATACCTCACTTCCTCACACAGTGTGGTATTTTGGGAGAAGAGATAAGACTGAGAAATCATAGTGAAAACTATAAAAGATATTGTCCTGGAAGAAAAGTAAAAAGGCCAACCCTTTTGTGCTGGACCCTACCTGTTGAGACTATCTTACTTACTCGTATCTTATTTATCCTCCCAAACTTACCTAAGCCATAATATTATTACTGTTTTTGATTTCATAGAACAAGGCACAAAATCAGCCAAAGGGCTGTGTTCTTTTAACTAGTCAGCCACTTTAAAGGGAACTTAACTATTGGGTTGTCGGAAAAGTCATGACGTATTTGTTTTGTTTTTCGTTGCAAAAACGCGACATGACTTTTCCGACAACCAAATAATTAGTTTGGAGAAAAAAGAAACCTTAACTTAGAAGCTGACAAAGCTTCTGACATCACAGCTTTCTCAAATATTCCGGTTCCTGGATCTTGGATGCAGTCCTGTTCCAGCTAACACCTTACTTTTTAGCCATGAAATTTTAAACAGCTGCATTAGAGTATGGCTAGAGTAGCACTTTTTTAAACAGGAGTATGCATCAGAATCACGCATAGTACATTACCAGAAATGGACATCAAAGACCTAAATGTAAGGGCTAAAACTATAAAACTTTTAGAAGATAAGGAAAAACTTTATGACATTGGATTTGGCAATGATTTCTTGAATATGACACTGAAGGCACAGGCAACAAAAGAAAAAATAGACAAACCGGACTTCATCAAAATAAAAAGACTTTTGTGCATCAAAGGACGCTACCCACAAATATTTGTAAATCATGTATCTAATAAGGGAATAATATCTAAAATATATAGAGAACTCTTAAAACTCAGCAACAAAAAAACCTGATTAAAAAATGGGCAAAGACCTGAATAGACATTTCTCCAAAAAGGATACACAAATGGCCAATAAACACAGGAAAAGATGTTCAAAATTACTTATCACTAGGGAAATGCAAAACCAAATCACAACACAACTTCACCCATTAGGACATGAAAATAACAAAATGTTGGTGAGGATGTGGAGACAGTTTTGCTGCTGCAGTATGGAAAATAACTGACTTGAAGCAAAGTCTCCTTTACTAGTGACTACATCTCTATGCCCATGAAATTATAAGACTCCAAATCCATTAACTCTATGGTAAAACAGCTACATTACCTTATATCAACAATATATGCACATACACATCTGAGACACTGCTTTGAATATCATGCACTGTAATAATGTAACACTGATATCTGATATCATGGCATAGAAGGCTACATACTGGATGTCTTATGACATAGTCATCCACTTGTTGCTTAAGTTCAACTCTGCGTGCATCAGTGAGTTCTCTGAGTCCTTGCCAAGGAGCAAATAGTTTCTTTTTCTTACGGCACTTTTCTAGGAATTTAAGAGTCTGGGGAAAAAAAAAAAAGATTTGTGAATTTCTTTTCCCTGACAATAGAGCTATTTTCTTCCTACAACATATGGTAGTGACAATACTGTAATAACTGTCAACTCTTGAGTGTGTATAGGGAAAGGGATGGGATTGTGACAGGGGTGAGGGAGGACAATGAATGACATTTTAATTATATTCTTCTGTAGTGTTTTAATATTTTACAGGAATATACTCATGTTATTTGTACAGTAAGCAATAAAGAGGAAAAATAGGAAATAAGCATTTGGTTCTAGTATCAAATCTAGACCCTTATAAACTATATGATTTTTGAGCAAGTAACTTATCTCTACAGGACAGGTTCTATGTCTACAGAAAACAGGGACCCTAATTCTACTTAGCTTACAGGATGGTAAAGATCAAAGAGACAGTATATAAGAAAAAGGTTGGTAAAGAGTGTTCTTTCTCATGTCTTTCAGAATGGACTCCTGGTAAAACAGGAAATCTTGTAACATGCAGTATTTGGAGACAAATTTGAAATTATTCTGCCCATTTTTTTCCACTCTTCTCCCTTCTTTGTAGTTTTTCTTTTTTGAAAATTAAATTTATTGGGGTGACACTCGTTAATAAAATTATACAGGTTTCAAGTGCACAATTCTATAATACATCATCTATATATTGCATTGTATGTTCACCACCCAATTAGTTTCCACAGTGTAGTGGTTATCATGTAGTTTTTATTTTCATCAGTTACATGTTCACACTGTTTAAGACAAGGGTTGGCAAATTATGGCCCACAGGCCAAATCCAGCCCACTGCCTGTTTTTGAATGGCCTAAGAATTAAGAATTTTTTTTACACTTAATATGGTTACAAAGTTCAAAAGGAAAATAATATTTTGTGACACATGAAAATGATACGAAATTCAAAATCTAGTGTCTACAAATAACGTTTTATTGAAACACAGTCACGATTATTTGTTTAAGTACTGTCTACAGCTTCCTTTGTGCTACAAATGTAGAACTGAATAGCTGCAATAGACTGCATGGCCTGCAAAGCCTAAAGTATTTTACTGTTTAATGCTTTACAGAAAAAGTTTGGTAATGTAATTCTATTGTTTAAAGTGTAAGTTTTTTACGAATTAACAAAAATCTATCATTCTCTGCCCACTTATCCTGTCCCCTCCCCAACAAGGCAACTTTAACTCTTTCAGGTTTTTCTTTTGATGTTTATCTACATCTACTTTTCTGAGTTTTTTCAGATATAGGTATTATCCATTAACTTTCTTGTATGAAAGGTAAGGATTTAGCTCTCTTTTACTGCTTTCACTCCCATATACTTTCCATATCTCCAAACATTATATAATTTCAGTTAAATCAATGTTCATGTTTATATAATTATGTCTAGATAAAGGCTACTCATTTCTGAACCATATATGAGATCTGACAATTATGTTCGCAAATTCATCCTAGAAAAAGTGCTACATACCTCATTGCTGAATATCACTATGGTCACCTCAGAAGTACTCCCGTTAGGAAGTTATGCACTGATGCCAGAGCCTAGTCCATCCTTCAAAATAATTTTGGAACTCTTTTTCTGGAATGGCCATCAGAGCTCTTTTTGTATTACCCTTGATGTCATGAATGTCATCAAAATGTCTTCCTTTCAGTATTTTCTTTCTCTTCGGGTAAAGAAGGAGGCCAGATCAGGTGAGTAAGGAGGGTGTTCCAATACAGTTATTTATTTACTGGCTCAAAACTCCCTCACAGACAGTGCCAAGTGAGCTGGTGCATTGTCATGGTGCAAGAGCCATGAATTGGTGAAAAGTTCAGGTCATCTAACATTTTCATGCAGCCTTTTCAGCACTTCCAAATAGTAAACTTGATTGTTTGTCCAGTTTGTACAAATTCATAATGAATAATCCCTCTGATATCAAAAAAGCTTAGCAAATTGTTGCAACCAATTCACAAACTTAATTGTCAGACTTTGTAGTATACGTATATATGATGATCACTCTTCCTTCCTTGCAGTTTTTACCTTCATTGAAACTAATCTCTTTTCCTGTGCTCAGTTTTCTATGTACTTACCACTGATAATATACCCCAGACTCTGCCCTAATTTTCAATACATTAAAACACATCAGGGGCCTGCCGAGTGGCTCAGTGGGTTAATAGCTTACTCAAGAATGCAAGCTCTGAGCAACAGGGTCACCGGTTCAATTCCCGGCCCGAGCTGAGTAGCCGCTGAGCTGCCAACAGTTGGCAGGATGGCTCAGCTAAAACAAAACAAAACAAAACAAAACACAGCAGGCATTCTATCAAATTTATTTTGTTGGACACACATTTTCTGAAGCTTTCTGACCTGCTCTAATCTCTACTGATTGCTCTCTCTGACTGGTACATAGTTGTCACCCTGAGCTCTCATTCACCATCACCTTGATGACTTCTTTTCATCCTTTCTTTGTTTCGTGGATTTTATGTTGTCTTCTTTCTTGGATTATTCTGTTTTAGAGACTTTGTGATATATAAAAATGTCTTTAGTCTCTTTACCTTTAAATGATGGTTTGGTGGTGTGTAGAATTCTAGTTGGAAATCATTTTCGCTCAAGCATGTGACAACCTTACTTCATTGCCTTTAGCTTCCAGTGATACTGCTGCAATGTACTTCTGTTCCTAGTGTATTTCCCGTAATGTGAAATATGAGCTGTGATCAAAAACTACAGTGAATGTTTAAAGAAATTTATTATAGTAAGACACATCGCCATTAATGCCCCTCAAAATACCCACCCTCACTTCAAACACACTTACCCCATAGTTCTTGTCACTTTCTGTAAGTCCTCTTTCATAAGTGTCTTTAGTTGCTCCGTTGTGGCTGCCTTGATGTCCTGAATTGATTCAAAACATTTACCTTTCATGGTCATTTTGACTTGGGGGAAGAGCCAGAAGTCATCCGGTGCCAAATCCAGTGAATCAGGTGGATGAGGACACACCATAATATTTTTGACAGAAATTGCCATACCAGAAGCAAGATGTAACACAGAACCTTTCCATTGTGGACACAAACAAAATACAGTGAATGCTGCTGCTGAGTGCCATCCAACAGAAAGGCAGGGATCTTCAATAAAGGAAGCAGCACATTGAATCTTAGTAACTGTGTGTGACAAGTTACAACTTGTTCAGTGCAGTCAGTCGGGTGTGAGCTAGGGTTCAGAGAAGGTGAGTTTTCAAGTGTGCCATAAATCAACTTACATCATGACAACGCTCCGTGTCACACATTGCTTCTGGTTACAGCAATTTCTGTCAAATAAAAACATTAAAGTGTGTCCTCACATACCTTATTCACCAATCTGGCACCGTGAGACTTCTGGCTCTTCCCCAAAGTCAAAATAATTCAGGACATCAAGACAGCCACAACACAACAGCGCAACTAAAGACACTCATGAAAGAGGACTTCCAGAACTGCTTCAGAAAGTGGCAAGAATGATGGTATAAGTGTGTTTGAAGCAGAGGGACTATTTTGAGGGAGATTAATGGTGATGTGTCTTTTACTGTAATACATTTTTTAAAATTTAAACATCACATTGTTTGATCACATGTCGTAAATGTGGGTATGTTTCTGTCATTGTATTAACCATTTAGTCAGTCCTTGTAATCTAACACTCATGAGATTCATTTCTGGGAAATCCTGAATTATCTGATTTCCTCTCCTAAGTTTTTTTTGTTTTTTATTTCAAATGTTTGGATGTTTGACCTCCTGGACTGGTTATCTTTTATTTTTGCCCTGCTTTCTAGATTTCCCAAACCTTTATCCCTAGCCCTTTTATAATGTCTTCAATTTTTCCTGTCAAATTTTATTTTATTTGTTCTCATAACCATCTTGGTTTTGTTTCATGTATTAGTTTCGCTTAGCTCTCTGAGGAAATCTAGATTTTTAAAGGTTTTCTTACTCCTGCAATATCTCTACTTCTACCAAGTATTTTCACTCTATTTTAGCCTTAGCTTTCCTCAGATGTCCTGTGATACTTTCATCTGATATTTAAGAGTATGCACTACAAGGTCGGACAAGTAAGTTTGTGAACTTGTTGCAGTCATGTTGCTAACCTTTTTTGCTATCAGAGGGAGTATTCATTATGAATTTGTACCAACTGGACAGACAGTTAACTGAGTTTACTATTTGGAAGTGCTGAAAAGGCTGCGTGAAAAAGTTGGATGACCTGAACTTTTCACCAACAACTTATGGCTCTTGCATCACGACAATGCACCAGCTCACTCGGCACTGTCTGTGAGGGAGTTTTCAGCCAGTAAACAAATAACTGTATTGGAACACCCTCCTTACTCACCTGATCTGGCCCCCAGTGATCTCTTTCTTTACCTAAAGATAAAGGAAATATTGAAAGGAAGACATTTTGATGACATTCAGGACATCAAGGGTAATGCGATGACAGCTCTGATGGCCATTCCAGAAAAAGAGTTCCAAAATTGCTTTGAAGGGTGAACTAGGCGCTGGCACCAGTGCATAGCTTCCCAAGGGGAGTACTTTGAAGGTGACCATAATGATATTCAGCAATGAGGTATGTAGCACTTTTTCTAGGATGAATTTGCGAACATAATTGTCAGACCTCGTAAAAAGCTATGTAGGTGCCTGACCACTGCAGTGTACACCTGAAGCTAAAGTTGAAGAATAATGAATGTCAACTATAATTTAATAAATGTATAGTCCACAGGATGTGGAGTACAGCATAGGGAATAGAGTGAATGGAATTGTAACAGCTATATACAATGTCAGAGGGGTAGAAGATTGGGGGAGCGGGGTTATCACTTTGTGAGGGGTATAAATGTCTATTACATTGTTTTGTACACCTGAATCTAATAAAAAATAAAAATAAATAAATAAATAAAAGCTATTTAGAAACTGAGCAGGTTGGTGCGTAGGGTTTATCTACTATGTATTTCAGTACAGGGCTACTGAACTGGTTGTTTAGTTGTGTTACCTCATTGTGAGTATATTTATGACTTTTTGCTTTGGCTGTTCAGATTTTCCAAAGAAAATGCATTCAATCTATTGCTTGCAAGATATAAGCTTGGCTGACAGCAGCTGAGATGAAAAAGAGGGCTGAAGGTCTTCACAGTCAGTATATAAAATTTCCCTAATACCTCTGTGTTTTCAGTATGGTATTCGAGCCTTCAATCATATTTGCATCTTCATGTTGAGAGATCCTCTCCTTTCCTTTTATTCTTCCCTTTTCTTGATTTTCTTCTTTGCTTCTCCTTCTATCTTTCCTCAACATCCTGCTTTTAGTACAACCCTAGGCTTATGATGCTATGCTGGGAACTTCAGAGTAAAGGTTCCAAAACAGAGGCATCTCTGCCCTTAGATCAGAAAAGCCCATCTTGACATTTCTGTCTCTTTTCCTAATTCTTTGTCATTTCAGGATTCTCTTAAATTGTACTTACCTCCCAATGTTTATTTATTTTCTCAACTGCCAATGATTTGTTTCACTAAGTGCTTTTGTAGTTGGTCTGGATGGATACATGTAATAACACTATATACTTTTCTGCTATAATCGAGTAGCAAGAATTAGCCATCATTCTGGCTCTAGAGACCAGTCACCAGCAACCATCACCTTCCTTCTAAGCTTTTCAAGAGGTGAGAAAGCAAGAAAAGAAAATCCTGGAGCATTAAAAGGGAAAAGACAGCTAACTCTTCAAATTTAATTCCAACACTATACCACAACAGAGAACTCCAACTTGTCTACATAAGATGTGTAATTTTAAATTAGCAAATTTACATAGAGTTTCTTCAATTTTTAGCTACCTGAGTAACAATGCCTCTGCTTTTACACATAGTAAGGGAGGAACAGGAGGTAAACAAGAGTTCTAGCCTTTCTCTGCAAAGGATATGAATTAATAGCCAGTTCCTCCTGAGGGAGGAGTTCAGTGAAATGATAATCCTACTTTTTTCTGTGCAACTGATGATTTCTTTTTTTTCTTATCAAGTGCAGTGTTAATAGAAATATAGTGCAAGTCACATATGTAATATTAAATTTTCTAGTAGGCACATTAAAAAAGTAAAAAGAAACAGGTAAAATTAATTTTTTCTTATACAGAATAATATAAACATAATATATGTAAAATGTTACCATTTCAATATTAAATCAATACAAAAAATTATTAATGAGGTGTTTTACACTTTTTTCCATACTGTCTTCAAAATCTGGTAGGTATTTTACATTTATAACATATCTCAATTTGGACTAGCTACATGTAAATACTCAGTAGCCTCATGTGCTTAGTGGCTACCAAACTGGGACAGTGCAAGTCCAATTAACACATTGAGGACGGGGCATTTAAATGTATAGACGCAAATCTGCATCACCGGTCCACAATGTGTTAAGTATATGTCTTAGAAATGGGTGCTTCAAAAATGTGGCAAATGTGCCCTTTAAAGATCATTACCTTGTTCTGATTTTCTCTACTACTTTCCTTTTTCCTTCCATGTCTACACTCCATAATTTTCTTTTCTCTTTTCCTTCTCTGAAAGTAATCCTCTTCTTTTCTATTTTTATCTAGCTTTGCTTTGACTTCACTGTCATTTTTAATAGCGAGCTGCAAAGACTA
This sequence comes from Hipposideros armiger, assembly GCF_001890085.2. Taxonomy (NCBI): domain Eukaryota; kingdom Metazoa; phylum Chordata; class Mammalia; order Chiroptera; family Hipposideridae; genus Hipposideros; species Hipposideros armiger. The sequence goes on along the minus strand of NW_017731358.1, from coordinate 7,503,989 downwards.
TAAATATGATCTTGACCCACACCTTTTTCATCTTACTTCAACAGAGACCCATATTCTACTCTTTGGGTGGGTAAGATATGAGGCAAATGTGATTATTTTTTTTCCTCTTATGTCAAAGGAAAGTATGAAAGCCCAAACAACTTCGCTTTCATAGTCCTCAGATATTGTATAATGACCCCTGCTTCTCTCTCAAAGGAATGGTGGACAAACAGGTATTTCACTTTAGAGTAGAGGACCCTTTTACAAAGTACTGGACTTATCTAAATCAGGCAATGTAGTGAGTCAGCTTAATAAGGACCCAGTTGATTCTCTGACAGGGAAGAGTATAAAAAGGAGGTAGCCACGAGGTAAAAGTATTAGAAAAGACCCAAGGGTTCATCTAAAGGAAGTGTCTCCAACACTGACATCCATGGGTTAATCTTTAAATGGCCTTATTTAGCAGAAGGTAAATATCAGGTGTGGGTGTGACTCAGTGGTGGTACAGGACTGTTTGATGCACATATAGCCTCAGATCCCCAGGAAAGCCTGAGAAAAGAGACACCAGACATCTCTTCCTATTTTCCTAGAACTTATCTACTCTTTTTTTTTAATGGTTTAAAAAATTCCTCGTAAAAGTTTAATCATATAATTCAACAAAGAGCGTTCAAAATCTACCACTATGGAAAACTAAAATTAACCTAACATTCAACAATAAGGGATTGTAAAACTAAATGCTATAGGACCTGAAAAACTAATATGAAAGTTAACCAAGTATAAGTGAATAACCAGATATTAGATAAGCTAGTCATTAAATGAAAGAAATAGCCTGTGTTGTGCCTATGCTCCAGATAAATCCCAGGAAAATTATTATTTAAGAATACCATTCTATAATTCAAAAATTGTAATAATATAATTATACTTAATACATTTATCTGTGCATTAAAAACATCAATATAATGCTCTGTACTTGCATAGGACTTTATACTGTACAAAACACTTTCCCATAAATTTGGTCATCTAATCCAAATAACAACTCAGTAGAAAAGGTAGACATCCATTCATACATCAAGCATGTGCTGAGAGCTGACAATAATAAGAATTCCTTATCCTTAAGATGCTCACAGCCCAAGTAAGAAAGAAAAAAAATTAACATTTCAATATAGTAAATCTGTACAAGGGTCTATGAAAGTACTAAGGACTGAGTGTAAGGTATGTGCCTTGATGGTTCTTTATTTTTTTTTTTAAGCTGAGCCATCATGCCACCTGTTGGCAGCTCAGCTCGAGCCGGGACTCGAATCACTGTTGCTCAGAGCTCGCACTCTTGAGTGAGCTCTTAGCCAACTGAGCCACTCGGCCGGCCCAAGAAGGTTATTTTATAGAGGAAAAAACTTAGGCTCAGGAAAGCTAAGTGACTTGACCAAGATTTTACAGCAGGTAAATAGTAAAGTCAGGTTTGAACCCATGTTTTTGCCTCCTAATCCAGTACTCTTTTTACTACATCAGACTCACTGCTCTCTGAAGTGTGACAGCTGCTTTATACTCCGTGAGTGATGGCCTCTGTTGGCGAAAATTTTTCCTTTCCCTGTACCCTCTCCAATGTTTCTGGATAATCAATGCTGATTTCTCTTCTATTTCCCGATTATGTTTTTCCACCTGACCTAAAAAGATGACAGACACTATTACAACCTACTCACCTCTATGCATTCTCAAATTCTGGAATCAGGACAATGATAGTAACAACAACCTTGTACTCCTTTTATTTTGTTTTCAATACTGTTCACTGGTTTTCCCAATTCTATTATTGTACAATAGTTCTAATATTTTAGAGACAGAGCTTTAAAACCTTTCTCAGACTATGCAGCTTCTTAAGAGAAAAGACTCATGTTTTATGTCACAGGAATGAGAAAAGGGCTGAAAATCCAACAGCAAAAACATTTAGGAAAAAGAATCACAAGTACATGGTTAGAAAATCATTTAGTATCACCAAAGGGAAAGGGCAAAACATATGTATGTTATTTACTCTGTGTGCTTCCAAAGTTCTCTTCAGTAATTCATTTGGTTCTATCGATGATTTTCTTTTTACTTTCTTGGAGTTGGTCAGCATATAGCTCAGGGTTCATAGTAGCTAACTGATAGAATAAGGCAGTAGGAAGTAATAATAAAAAGGGATATATTTCAGAGAGTACAAAAAAATTAATAGGATTTAATGACTGACTAGTTGTGGAGGTAAGAGAGGGAACGAACTCTAGAATGTCTCACAGATGAGAAACTGAGTAGACTTTTGGTCAATTACCTGAGATGGGGAATATTAGAGGGAAGAGATAATGATTAGATTTTGGGACGCTTGTGGATTGCTAAGTAATGCTATCCAATAGACAGCTGGCTATAGAGCTATGTTGTCCACTATAGGAGACACTAGCCACAAATGGCTACTTAAATTTAAATAAAGTAAAATAAAAAATTAAGATTCTCGAGTGCCACATTTTAAGTACTCGATAGCCACCTCTAGCCAGTGGCTATGTTTTGGACAGTAGAGATACAAAACATTTCACTTTATAGAAAGCTCTGTTGGGCTAGAGCTTAGAAGAGTGGGTGAGGATACAGACAAGTTTCATAGTGCTCAACACTCAGTAGCTGAAGCTATAGGTATGGATGGGATACCTCAGGAAGAGCAACATGAGAATAAATGGGATGAAGATGGAGCCCTGGGAAATATCTATATTTATGGAAAAGAAGAGAAATAAGAGGCTACTGAAGGACATAAATGAGTAGTAGGTGGGGAAGGAGAATGAAAAAATAACTTTGAAACCAGTCAGATCTCTCAGACTACACTTTAATATAATTTCAGCTTAGTGTGTCAAAGGTGGCAAGAAGGTGTCAAAGGTTTATATTGGGGTATGAATAAAGTTCTGATGGCAGAATCGTAATACTCAAACATCCTTACTTCAGTTCAAGAGATTCTTTATGTCACTGACAGCTACCTTTAAAAATAAATTTGTATGTTTTACTAATTTATCTGAAAGATTAGAATAGAAAAATTAGTGCAGAGATTGCTCATCATAGGCTAATAGGCATTAATCAGAAAAATTTGGTTTATTAAAAGATATCCTAAACAGTCTTTCTTTCACTTATAAAATTGATACTGCCACCTACCTGGATGAACTATTTCGAGCATACTCAGCCGTAATTCTCGGGAAAGTCTCATGGCTCTCTGTCTTTGAAGTTTCAGTTGTAATCTGTGGTTCTCTTCTTCCTTCTGCCTATTTAGCTTCAGTAATATCTTTGCTCGTTTAGATCTGTGATGAAAACAATAAGTACCTTACACACAATTTTCATAAATCATATGTCCACTCCAAAAGTATATGGAAAATGCTTGTATTTGCTAATCATATAAGTAGAGACAGAAAAAAAAGATGTTTTTAAGAAAATTCCTAGTGTTGTTAGAGTCTGATGAAATAAATTTTCATAGAAAGCTGCTATGCAACTTTCTGGAGAAATATTTAAAATACATATAAAATTCCTTAAAAATTTTAACCAATTAATTCCACTTCAAATAATTTTCTTAATGAAAAAATCTGATATGTATGTAAAGATTTATGTTCAAGGATGTTCTCCATAGCATTACAACAGTAACAAGTTGAAAACCAACCATATGTTCCACAATAGTGAACTGGATAAATAAAGACTGGCTCATTCACTGGATGGATACTATGAAAAGTAAAAATTTCAAAGAATATTTAGTAACAAGAGAATATGCCAACAATCTAATTAATGTCAAGTGAAAATAAAATCAGGATACAGAAGAAACCCAAATTGTTAAAAAATATATATTTACTTGTATACAAAAATAAATGATTAAAAACAAAAATTTCAACGGGATTTTTACTGCATGGTGTGTTTATGATGATTTCAATTTTCTTCATATGCTTACCTATTTCTCAATTATTAACAAATGTTATTTTACAACTGATTATGATAATTTTCATGTGACCACAAAAATTGTATTTAATTAGCATTTCTGTATTCTGTTACTCACCAAAATTTCTTGTTAGCCATTTCTACCCAGTTTTGATTGCTTCCTACATCATATGTAAGATCACAAGTATCAGTCTCTAGTAAATATACCCAAAATGCCTTCAGATACCCACAGAAAAAGAAACCAAAGAGGATAAGAAAACAGAAGCAGCATACATTATTTATTTTATCTCTATAGACTTAATTTGCATGCAACTCACTCAAGAGCATTTGCTTTCTCTTAGGTTCTTATAATTTAACTGCCAACAAATGTGGTACCTTGGCTATATCTTTGTAGTATTAACGGGAACTTGAACTTCATAATGGTATACAGACGGTTATAATGGTTTTTAACTCAATTTCTTTTAAAAAGCCAAAAATAATCAGGAGCAAGACAACTTTAAAAGGAAGTGTTTTAAAGTAGAGAAAAAAACTCACAAAATAATTTTGATAACATTTTGTGTGTATGTTGTTTTGTTTTCTTGCAATTTCTTAACTGCTATCAATTATAATTTATGTTTTCTCTGGTTTTACACTTAGGCCAAAGTTGAGAATTTGTTTCAAAATGTCTTTCTTACGCCTACTATCAAAGGTAGAGATGACCTCAAGTATGTGTGTGCCAAAAAGAGGAGTTCTAGAGAGAATGTAGACCAAGATGAACAGTTTCAAAGTATCTCTTACACTTCCTTTAGAGTAAGAGATCAAGTAAGAGCCTTTCCCTTCCCAAAGAGTGACTGAAGGAAACTTGCCTCTCCTAGGGAACTCCTCTGCAAATCTTCTGGGTTCTGTCACATATAGATAAGAATGCTTTGCCCTTCACCTACTTATAGAGGGTAAAAGAGAACAGGCCCTAAACAGAATCTTTCAAACTGATTAACAGCAAAACGAAAACCACTCCTGTTTCTAACCTCTAATTGATTATAGATCATTGCATTATTGATCAATAGTGCATTACCAATATTTTTAATATACTGTTAGTATGAGAAACAGTAATCATTAAAACTGCATTGGTAGGACATTTAAGCTGTCAGAAAACAGGATTTGAGAAATAGTTTAGGCATACAGGCTATGAAATGTGGTAAAACTGAAACAACTATGGAGCATGCAGGTAGAAGTAAAATATAAAACAGGAAGACAATAGAAAAGTGAGGTTCAGTAATTAAAATAACTATAAATTGTAAATATGCATGTTTCTGAATTCATGTGCTTTAATGTCAGGTTTGAAAACATTTATTAGGAATTAATGTGATTTTGCATGCTTCCCCCACCTTAGAAACATTCTATTATAGATATTCTGTGGGTAGTAGTGTCTATAACACTCATCACTCAAAAATTAAAAGATTATTAATTTAACCGGTTTCTTTGTAAGAAAGAGTAGGCATTTAAACATCTTGCATTTGTAATGCACTTCTGAAAAGAAAATGACTGATCAGAGATCACATTTTCAAATTAATTTATATAAGTACATCAATGATTTACATTTAACTAACATGAATCTTTACCATCGAAGAAGGAGTTGACAAAACTATCTGCTGACATCAGGAATTCTCCAGGAATTCCTTCCTCTGTTGTAGAATAATAAGTATGAACTTGGGACTCCCCGTGGAGAGTCCCATATGAGTTGATGGGCAAAGTAGATGATGGTCTCTGCTTGTTAACTCAACAAACATTTGTCTGAGTGATTGCTGCCCGCTTGGTAGCATAGAAGCGAGACAGTTCTGCCCTTAAGGAGCTCAGTTTAAAGGGGAAGTTGAAGGGTAGCAGAATATTGATATAAAGATTATTTTGGGCTGGAGGCAAATGAGAATCAACAAATGCAGAAAGCCGCCTCCACAGAGCTTCCCTTATCAGATAAAAAGCAGAAAGGTCTGGGAAATGAGGAGTACCATAAATCCTTCCTCCCAAAGAAGTTTTATGGCCATGAAGAAGATGGAAAGTTGGTGCCAAGATGGACCTGCACAAATAATCCATATCTTCCATTAGTTTTCCCAATGTATTTCCCTTCCCACAGTTTGCTGCCCTTGGAAGCCTAGAACTCCTTTCTTTGCACCTGTCACTTCTTTCCAAATTTATTATTCTTTGTTAAAATCTCTATTAAGCCCAAGTTCTAACCTCCCACCTTTGAGTTACTCGTCATGTGAGGTTTCTTCTACGTGATGTGCATTGCACAAGTAAATAAACAGTTTTCTCTTGTCCATGTTTTGTTTTGTTGTTGTTGTTAAGTCTAATTTTCAGGGTCCTAGCCAATGAACCTAACATGGGTATAGGAAAAAAAATGTTTTCTTCCCCTACAAAGTTAAATAAGTATAACTAAAACACCTAAATATCGGCACCATGATGGAGGTAGGTAAATTGTAAAGTTTCATGAAGGTAACTGGAGCAGCTATTAGCTGCTACAGAAAACACTGCTGAGGAATAGTATAATATTTAACAGAAAATAGTTTTGACCATGAAAAATGATTAAATAAAAAAGAAACCTCCAAGAAAGTGCTTTAGCAAGGGTGTAACTGTGAATGAATGCCTCTTGCTGAATCTAGAGCTCTGATGAATCTGGGCCGGTAATTTTGAGTGGTGGGCTGTCCCACCCCTCCAAAAAATGGGAGGGGGAAATTACAATAAGATCATGACCTGACCACAAAGAGATAGAAATAACCTTTGCAGAAAGCCCAGCTATAAAGGAAGCAAGAGTAATTTGCATAAACTGTTGCAACAAATAAAAGAGGAAAGGTACTGAAGCCTGGAGCAAGCTTGAAATTAAATAGAACCCAAAGGTTAAAACTATACTTCAGTCTTTCCTAAAATTTCAAACTCAAAATACTGGAAAGGAAACAAACTCATTATAATGTGAGATTTAAATAATTTTGGCATAAAAGCTCTTTTAATGGAAGTATTTATAACTAATCAGGTTTTGTTACATAAAACAATGGATTTTCTATTTTAAAATAGTGTAGTAGTAATTAGATTCCATAGACATACTTCTAAGTGGACAAAATCTGTAATCCTGGGATACTTTTAAATAAATATTTTAATAATGCAAAAGAAAGTAAACTGGCAAATTTGGCAACTATTGTGAGACTAAACATTAAAGGTCTGAATCCACAGAATAGGGGTACTTTAAATGTAAGGGGGTAACAGCTGAGAATGATAGCAGGTAGAATCCATAAGTAATAAATTACTCTGAGTTCACACAGAAGAAAAGGCGAGAACATCTCAGATACCTGAACAGAAGAATATACATTGTGACTCAAAGCATTTATCATTTCCCAAATTTATTTGACCAAAGAAATCCTTTTTTTACTTTTTTTTTATGAAAGAGCTTTTAGGATAGACAAACTTTGAGCAATGCTGGGATGGATTATACTTGCCTCTCATGAATACTATTTAACAGATCTGTTTGTCTAACTAGATTTGCAAATCTTCAAGGCAAAAAATGTGCAATATGCATTTTCCCCCTACCGTTTTCTAAGTGCCAGGCAATATACTAAACAAAACTTTGTATCATTCTAATCATATAAGGTACATAGACAATTATTCCCATTTTATAGATGGGAAATTTGAGGCTGAGAAAGGTGGGACAAGTTATCCAAGATCATTCAGCCCATAAGTTGCTGAAGTGGGCTTACAAACTCAAATTCTGTTTAACTCTCCCAATACCTAGCATAATCTCTGGTATATATTCGGGATTTCAAATATGTTTAAAATATTAATGCTTTGTTTTCTACCAACAAAACTCATGCCCAATAATATTAATAACCTATGTTTAAGTCTTCTCTGAAGGAAATTTTCATCAAAAAGAATGTCTACTAAGGAATATAGTTAGCCAGTGGATTCAATACCTGCCACTAACCCATCCAGATTCTTACAGGCAATGGAAAGAACATACATGCACACATATACACACAGACACAGAACTTAGCTCCTAGGTCATTTATGATAAAGTAGAGCCATCTCAGAGATGATTCTCATGTAGTCTAACTGAAAGCTAAATTTTAGTATACTATTTTAAAATATTTTTAAAACTGAGAAATGCAGCTGCAGTTACTAAAAGAATAGTTTCAGTTTTCTTGAAAAAAAAATTGACTTCTGGAACGTGCAAGTTTCACTTTAGTAAATTAAAATTTAGCTTTCAGTTAGTTACGCTGCATGAGAAATCGCCTCTGAGATGGCTCTACTTTATCATAAATGACCTAGGAGCTAAATCATTTGTGTGTGTGTGTGTGTGTGTGTTTGTGTGTGTGTGTGTGTGTGTGTGTGTTGTTTTCATTGCCTCTAAAAATCTGGATGGCTTAGTCATATCAAAACTGGGCCGTGTATTCAGTATTTCATTTTTAGTCTAATTGAAATAGACTTAAATGACAAGCTATGTCATATCTGCATGCAGTGTTTACTGAGGAAAATCAGGTTAACATACTTAAATACACGTACATGTTTTTGCTATAATTACATATGAACAATTATAGCATTTTTTTATTTTAAGGGTTTAAGAAGGTAATAGACTATCACTGGCTCCCTCTGTAGGCTTGGCCCACAAAAAAAGTCTTATTAAATGAATAGGATTGTGTGTTTCTTACATTAGATTCCTGTCTTACAATATGTCCTTGCTTTGAAACTGCATCTATCTGGTTACTGGAGTGCTGGTACTCAAAAATATATAGAACAAGAATGAAAGTAAGAATAAAAGAAACAGATTAGAAAATTGAAAAAAAAATCCCTAAATTTTCACTCAGCTGTACTCTAGTAAGATATATATAGCCCTCTCAGATCATCATTCCTCTCACCAAAATATTTTACCTGAAACTCCTCTGCAAAGTAATGACAGCAGATGGAAGCTTCTTTAATCTCTTTCTAGTTTGGAAACCCTTCCAATAAGCTTGAATCAAGCAAGCTGCTTGATGTAGTTTCTGAAAATAAATGCCAGAATTATATAGAGACATTTCTAAGAAAGGCTTTTTAAGAAGTTTACTTTTTAAAATATCAGGCCTGGGCAAATATTAATCTCCATCTCTAATAAGTTGGGCAGGAGGCATCATTTTCATAGGCCAAAAACAGGGAAGGCCTAAGAATATTAAACCCGACCTCCCAAAGGAGGTACATTAGGCTCCCTTGGGCAATATCTAGAATGTATTCAAGACATAGTCTGGTAAGCTCCAAATTCTCCCTGAGTAATCTTACTTCTGACTCCCTTTACAAGTATTTCATAGTTCTGTTTATTTAATGCTCTTTAACTCTTTGTTTGACATCCTGGCCTCACTTATTCCAAGACTCAAGATATGAAGAACTCTGTAAATAAATAAATAAATAAATAAATAAATAAATAAATAAATAAATAAATAAATAAATAAATAAATAAAGGCTCTGGGGTTAAAATTCAGTCCATAAATAACCCCTTTTCCCCATCAAATTATGGCTGCTCTGGATCTTGGGGGAAATAACTTAAAAAAGGGGGAGGCAGAGCAAGTAAAAGATTCAAGAAGCTATCACTCTCCAATATTTTGAAACTAAAATGTTTACTGAAATGCTAGTAAAATTATCATGCATATTATTTTTATAATTAAATACCTGCTCTTCTACTCCATGATAGACCTTTGGGCTTAAAAGGCCAATGAGCTGTCTAAGTTCTTGACTAAACTCTGTCCCAGGCTCTTGTTTATTTAGTAGATTTCTGAGTCCTGAAATAGAATAACAAAGATATAATTATTAACATGATTTAGTATTTTAATCAATATTAATTTGAGGTTTAAAAGTCTGATTTAGAAACAAATGAATACAAGAATCACATGATTTCTAGACTAAGGTCTTTAGGATATTCCTTTGTCCTAAGAGTTCTTATGTGCTTACTGGTGCGATCTGATGCAAAATCTGTCTAGTCAATCTCTTTAATTAAAAAAAGGAGAATGGTGGCTCAGTTGGTTAAGAGCTCACTCAAGAGTTTGAGCTCTGAGCAACAGCAGTTCGAGTCTAGCCCGAGCTGAGCAGCCGCTGAGCTGCCAATAGGTAGCAGGATGGCTCAGCTAAAAAAAAAGGAGAATGGTATCATTGTGATAAGTCAAAGAATGGAGATATATAATTTATTTCCTGTTTGAACATAAATACCTTAAACTGAAATATTTTTTAAACTAAAACATTTTTTAAAAGATAATGATACATACTGAGTAAATGCTTACCCTGTGGAAACACTTAAGTAGGTTATTAGTCATTAATTAAAGGAATTTATTATTAAAAATACACAGTAATGTATATAACTTGAGGCCAATCAATAGGTTGCTGGGCAAATATTATTGAAGTGCTCTAACACTAAAATACTGCATTTTCATCCCAAAATAAAACACAGTAGTATAAGGTACAAAGGAAATCCAATTCCCAAGGCATGTTGGAATGATGTATTACAACATATGTATTCAATATAAATACATAAGCTACAATGGCTTTGGAGTGTATAATTGGGGAAGCCACTATCTGGATCTTTCCACATTTTATACTTTCTTTAAGACAAGATCTTTGCAGTATTAATCATTGTAAAGTATCTTGAGGAAACTGAGTTAAGTTTTACTATGAGAAAAGAGAAGGAGACAGATTGTTAAATTGAAATTCCTTTATAATGAACTTTGTTGGACATTCACATTTCTATTGAAGAAATCTAATTACAAAGTTAAAAAAATGTGTATCTGCCACAATACCATCTAGAGCAGTGGTTCTCAATCTTCCTAATG
>NW_017731358.1:7481663-7492266 GCF_001890085.2 Hipposideros armiger | reverse complement strand
AAACTAGAAACTATTTGCTCACCATGTTGTACAAAAAATATACTATAATGAATTAATGATTGGCTAGCCAAGAAATAAAACAAAGCCAACATGTAACTTTGCGTGGCAATTGAAAAAAAAAAATCCGTGTGATCTTGGATAAAGTACCTATTTTTTCCATGCTCTGTTTCCAATGCTATAAAATGAGGATAAGAATATCTCATAGGATTGTTATGAGGATTAAATATTTTAATGCATGTAAAGTATGTAGAAGAGTATCTGACACATAGTAAATGCTCAATTAAATGAAAACTATTATTTGAGAATGGTAATGCACTGTACCCTTTCCTCCTCAAATTTTATGACTTTTTATTCACATATATTTCATTTGGAAGAGAGGGAAACATTTTGTTTTTGAGGAAAGACAGTAATGGAGTTCAAGAGTAATTATTAATTGATGTAAAAATCAAAGGGCTGTTAATCTGTCAAGCACAGCTCTATTTTCTCCAGTTATGTTAGACTTGGTAAGGTCTCTGATCTTTTTGGTCATTATTTTATAACACTAGTATATTCAATACACAACCTTTTTGTCAGAGGGGGAGTAAATATTTATTGTAACCTCATCAACGAAGTACCATACGCCATCTGTTGATACATGAAGATAGCTTGATAAAGACTTTCTCCTGAATTGGTTATGTTATGATGGGGTTTTATCTACACACTTCAAGTATTGAGTTTTTCAAAACACAGGAATTTTGTTTTCCACAAACCAACAATTAAATAGTTATTTTTGAGAATTTCAACAAAACCAAAAAATATATATACTACCTTTGTAGCAGGCACTTATTCTCAGTAAAATCAAAATTTCCTGATGGGATTCTGCCATGAATAGTAGGAGCTTTGTAGCAGTACTTCTTAGGACTGGACTAGGAGTTGATAAAAGCTTGTAAATAACTTCATCCAAAATTGAATGCAGGGTTTTCACTTCTATTCTGAGTAAATCACCACTAATAGAACAAAATAAAAAATGTACCATTATTTATATATAGATATCACAACAAATTAAACATAAAGGGTTCAGCGATTTGATGCCCAACATGGCCTGATCCAAGAAGATAAGCAATTTTTTAAACGTATAGCTTAGTTCCAAGAATACAGCACATTAAATCAATTAATATTTATTGAACTCATGCTGTGTGTAAGGCATCATGATAGGTAAAACAGGGAATGAAAAGTAGCCAAAGGCCCTTTCCTTAGAAAAATCTACCATAAAATTGTGGAGGAAAGATAAATGTGCAAAATATTAAATAGATGATTCAAAAGCTTCGAGGCAACAATAAGAGGAAAATCACAAGACAGTACATGGTTCATTGCTTTAATGACGCATGAAGACAAAAATGCTATAGGAATTCAATTATCAAGTACTTAATATGGAGGAATTTTATCTTTCTTTTGGTATTTCCTTCATTATACTAACAATCTTTTCTTGCAGTACTGACATCATGAAAGGTCATCTGAAACTTAGAAGTAGTCAAAAGGGATTACTGGGTATTCTTTTAGTCACCTAAGGAGTATGTGATTTTTTAAGGGTGTGTACCTTTGTTTGATTACTTACTATTGATTAGGATATTTTGCAATTCTGTAAAAGTAGAGGTGACTTGTAGAAAAATGAATAATAGCAATGATGCTTACCTGACAGCAAAAGATTCTTACTCAACAACATAAACGACTAGTACAAAAGAAAAAGTAAAGCTTGTGCCTGATATTCTCAACCCACTCAACTTCTATGATTTAATGTTCTTCTGGTTCCCCCTCCACCCTCCACCCAGATTTCTGACCATTCTTTCTCAGTCTTCTTCACTGGCTCCCCTTCCTAGTAGAAAGGTTATTTCCCCAGGATTCCATTTTCAGCCAATTTCCTTTCTCACTCTATTCTTATTTTCCACTGAGCTCGTCTTCTCTCATGTTTTTAACTGTCATTGGTAAGCTGATGACACATGAATCTATAACTGTATTCCATATCTCTTCCAGACATCAGTTTGTCTAGTCACCTATCAATGGACATTTGAGTCGCCTTGTCTTCAGCCGTTATAAATAAAGCTACTATTAACATTTGTTTACAAGTCTTTGCATGGACTCTTATTTCACTGCCCAATGAATGTATCTGTTCAACATAACCAATACTGAAGTCATCATCTGTCTCCCCAAATCAACTCCTTACACATTCTTTTTTTGGTTCTATCACTGCCAAATTACCCAACATGACACCAAAAATTTAGTGTCTTACCTGAATGTATCTTTTATCTTATCCCATATCAAAATGCTCACCAAGGTCTGATGATTTTTTTAACAGCTTCATTAAAGTTTAATTGATATACAACAAGCTGCACATAGTGAAAGTGCACAATTCAATAAATTTTGACTTGTTTTACCACCACAATCAAGATAATGAACATATCCATCACCCCCCTCAAAGTTCCCTGTGGTCCTTCACTGTGGTCCTTCTCTCCTTGCCCTACTGGCACCCAATCCCAGGTAACCAATGATCTGAGTATTAATTGATGGATATAAAAGTTTATATATTATTATACTGATTTTGTATCCTACTACCCTTGCTATATTCACTTATTAGTTTTAATGGCTTCTTTGTATATTCCATTAGATTTTCTATATAGATGACAGTGCTGTCTCCAAATAGAGAGTTTTAATTCTTCCTTTCCACATTGATAACTTTTTTTCTTGCTTGACTGTACTGGCTAAAATCTCCAGTATAATGTTGAACAGGAATGATCAGGGTGGGCATCCTTGTCTTGTTCATGATGTATCTTAGCTGTAGGTTTTCCCTGCATGCCCTTTATCAAGCTGAGGAAGCTCTACTTTCTATTACTACTTTGCTGAGCTTTTTATTTTTAAAAATCAGGAATAGATGTTGAATTTTGTCAAATGTTTTTTGTCCATCTATTGATATGTTTTTTCCTTTTTTGGTTTGGTAATATGAATTATATTGATTGACTTTAGAATATTACACTAGCCCTGAATTTCTGGGATAAACCTAACTTATTCAAGGCGTATTAACTTTTTAATATATTGTTGGGTTTAACTTGCTAAATTTTTGTTTAGAATTTTTTGCATCTCTGCTCATTAGTATCGTATGTCTTTGTCTGATTTTGGTATCAGGGTAATGCTGACCTCATATAATAAACTAGGAAGTATTACCACCTCTTCAATTTTCTGGAAATTTGTTTAGGATTATTTCTTCCTTAAATGTTTAGAATTTATCACTGAAGAAGCTGTCTAGTCCTGTCTAGTGTTTTAGTTACAAATTCAATTTCTTTATAATTATAGGTATAGTCAAGTTATCTATTGCTTCTTGAGTGAGTTTTGGTAGTTTGTGTCTTTCAAATAATTTGTCCATTTCATCTAGATAAACATAAAGTTGTTCATATTATTCCCTTATGATACTTTTAATATCTATATTGTCTTGTCTCTTCTCTAATTCCTAATATTGGCAATTTGTATTCCGTTTTCTTCCTAGTCTTGTTATAGGTTTATTAATTTCATAGATCTTCTCAAAGAACCAGTTTATGGTTTCACTGATTTTTCTCTTATTTTTGTTTACTATTTTATTTCTGTTTCGATCTTTATCATTTTTTGTTTCTGCTTACTTTTGAGTTTAATTCCCTCTTCTTTTCTTACTTCACTAAAGTGGAAGCTGAGGTCAATGATTTGAGACTTTTCTTCTTTTCCAATATAGGTGTTTAGTGATGTAAATTTTCCCATTGACTTTACAATATTACACTAGCACTGGATTCCTGGGATAAAGTACTGCTTCAATTTAGATGCATCCCAGAAATATGAATATGTTATTTTCATTTCCAATAATTTAAATGATTTTTATAATTTAATTTTTGATTTCTTTGTCCTTTGGGTTATTTGTATTATTATTTTCCACATATTTGGGAATTTTTTCAGAGATCTTCTTGGTATTCTCAATTTAATTCCATTGAGGGTAGGGAACATACTTTGTATGACTTAATCCTTTTGAGATTTGTTTTATGGCCCAGAAAATGGTCTATCTTTGTAAATATTCCATTTACATTTGAAAAGAATGTACATTTTGCTGTTTGGTAGAGTTTCTAAAAATGCCAGTGAGGTCAAGCTGGTTGATATTGTTGTTCAAATCTTCTGTTGTCATACTAATTTTTGTCTACCTTTCCTATCAGCTATCAAGAGAGGTGTATTTACAACTTTCATTTTACTTGTAGATTTGTCTATTTCTCTTTGCAGTTCTATCAATTTGTTGTATATTGTGAAGTTCTGCTATTAGGTCAATAAACAAGTTTTCTTGATGAATTGACTTCTGTATGATTTATAAATAATTTTATCCCTGATAATATTTTTTACTCTGAAATTTACCTTTTCTGATATAAATGTAGACACTCCAGCTGTCTTTTGATTAGTGTTAGCATGGTATATCTTTTTTTTCATCCTTTTACTTTTAAGCATACAAAAAACTGAATGTTTCCATTTCTCTCCTTCCAGAGTTTATGCTACTGTTGTAACACATTTTATTAACATGTTATAAATCCCCATATACATTATTTTTGTAGAAGCAAACATTATATTATGTCATATATAATTATAAGAAAAATAATCTTAGCCAGTTACATACAATAATTACCATTTCTGACATTCTTCACTTTTTGTGTAAATCTACTTTCCTTTTGGCCTAAGGACTTCCTTAAACATTTCTTGTAGTGTGGGTCTGCTGGTGATTTCCGAGGAAGTATTTTGCCTTTGTTTTTAAAACGTATTTCCACTGGGTATAAAATATTAGTTTGACAGTTGCTTTCATTATTTTAAAAATGCCAGTCTACAAACTTCCAGTTATAAAATAAGTCACAGGAATGTAGTGTACATACAGGGAATATGTCAATAATATTGTAATAACTTTGCACAGTGACAGATGGTTACTAGACTTATGATAACCACATCATAAGGTATATAAATGTCTAATCTCTCTGTGGTACATTTGAAATATGATATTGTATGTCAACTATAATAAAAATTTTTTTTAAAATGTTCTCAACTATCCTTTTGCTTGCATTGTTTCTGATGAGAAAGTTGCTGTCATCCTTATCTTCTGGCTGCTTTTAAGATTTTCTCTTTATCACTGGTTTGAGCACTTTGATTACAATGTACCTTAGTGTAGAAGTTTCTTCATATTTACTTATTGTCCTTTGGGTTTGATGAGCTTTTTGAATCTGCAAGATTATAATTTTCATCAACTCTGGAAATTTTTCATCAACTATTTCTTCAAATATTTTCTTTAGGCTGTACGACCTCCTTTAGGTACTCTTATTATATCATATAAAGCTGTTTGAAATAGTGCTACAGATCATTACTGATTCACTGATGTTTCCTCCCTCCCCTCCTTTTTCTTTTTTTCTCTCTTTCTCTCCCTTATCTCTCTCTCTCCCTTCTCTCTCTCTCTCTCCTCTCTGTTTTCTTTCTTTCATTTTTTTAATTACTTTTCTGTTTCATTTTGGATAGGTTTCTACACTACATCTTCAAATTCACTAATCTCCTGCAATGTTAATCTGATATTAATTCAATCTAGTGTTTTTTTCATCTTAGACATTGTAGTTTTCATGTCTAGTTCAGATTGGATCTTATATACACATATGCCTCTATTTAACATCTTGAACATATGGAATATAGCTATAATAACTGTCCTAATGACCGTGTTATTAATTATAACATATATATTAGCCTTGATCAACTGATTCTTCTCATGATGGGTTCTATTTTCCTGCTTGTTTGCATGTCTGGTACTTATATGAATTTTGTCTTGTTGGATGCTAGATATTTTTGTATTCCTAAAAATATTTTTTTCTTTTGGTTAAAGATTATCAAGTACCATGTAAAAATCACATGCAACCAATGATGTAGCAAAATTGGTAATGCTTCTGACGAAAAAAAAATCAGTAACATTTTGTAAAACCAAGTCACCTGCTGATCTGTAGTATGTTTTAAAGCATAGTTATGATTGTAGATTCTATCTGAACATTGTCAGTTTGCAGTGAGTACAAGAAATTATCACTTTGTATTCCTAAAGGAAAAGGGGGGAAAAAAGATCAATGAAAAGATTCTATGATGGCACAAATAGGATTTTCTCATTTTAAAGCCTAACCAAAGTATGACCATTTCCGCTAAATTTCCTGCCCTGTATACTTTACAAAGAAGATTTTAAGATGTATGCAATTTCAATAACCAGATGTAATTAAATTACTTGCAAATAATTTGATTCTTTTGGGTCCTGCTCTTGTTTGGATGGTCCAGAATAGTACTCAGTATAGTGCTAATTACCCCCTACTACTGAGGTAGAAGCTTCCTGAGTACTCTACCCAATGTACCATTATACATGAGGTTTTCCAGTTTGGCCATTAGAATCAGGCAATATTCTTGGTTCTGTGTGAGCTTCTGGTACCACTCCTTTTAATCCTTTTGGATTACTGTTTTCCCTGACATTGGGTAGTTTCCTTCCATACATGTGCTAATCAGTACTTGACTGAATACTTGAAAGGAACCTTCTGCAGATGTCTGGGGTTTCTCTGTGTGGCTCTCTCTTCTGTGATATTCTGTCTTGTGAACTCTAGCCATTCTCCTAAGATACTTAGCTCTATCTCTTCAACTCAGCCTGGCTGAGATGCCCCTCCCTGCACCACAGCCTGAAAACTCTCTCAATGCTATAAGTTAGGGAAATTTTTATGTTCACCTTGTTCACTCCTTTTTCTCAGGCAGGGCTCACTTTCTTTGACTGACTGAAGTCTAGTTTCTTGAAAACTGTTGTTTCATGTTTTACCTGGTGTTTGTTTTTCTTCAGGTAGTAGGGGAAATCCATTTCTATTATTCCATCTCGATCACAAGTGGGAGTGAAGTCCTGATGATTTTAATTCATTAGTTTTTAAAATCCATTCTCCTGGTACCAGTGCCCAAGGTCATGATTTTATTACTTCACTTGGATTATTATGGTTTCTTCCTCTAACTGCCTTCTTTGTCTAGTTTTGTCCCCCTTAAATCTTTCCTCTAGTGATCAAAGTGACATAACTGAAATGTAATCTGACCATTTTTATCCACTTAAAAAATATTTCAGTGGTCTCCTTTGGCTACAGGATAAGATTTAGTTTCCTTAACATAGCATATAAGCTCTGCATGACTTAAGTCTCTGCAGAACTTACTAGCCACCTCCACACGCCAAACTTTAAATGCTGGCAACAATGAACTGTACCTACTTTTCACCCTCAGCCATTTTCTTTTTTAACTCTGCATTTGCTTATGTTGTTACCTCTGCCTAGAAATACGGCTTTCTCTTCTTCCTTCCTGGATAATTTCTCATCTTTAAAGTTGCATGTCAGGTGTTACCTTCTCCAGGAAGCATCTTCCCTCAGTTTGGGTTAGGAGTTCCTCTAACACTGTGCACACCTTTAACATCATAACTTAATACACTGTAATATAATTATGTTTGTGTACTGGTCTCTTCCACTACATTGTAAGCTATTTGAAGACAAGGTTTATATATTAATGAACTCTGTAAACGTACTGGGCACAGAATAGATGTTTAATAAGTCCACACTGAACTCAAAGAATCAATTTTTTTCAACTGCGTATGCTCTGCCTTTCCATTTTAACCTGGGAAAATTTCCTATTACTTCTTTTATGCCCTTCTATAGCACTTGGCACAATACTGAGCTTGCAGTTTGCTAAACAAATATATGATTAAGCATTTTTTATTGTGATCCCAAATTTTTCTTCAGATCACAGTAATTTTTCTTCTCTAAGTGTGAGATATGGTCAAAATCTTAAGCTTTGAGGTAAGATACCAATTCAATAACAAATTTTCAGTTGTTAAAGGTATTTTATATTCATTTTTTTCTGAAAGACAATGGTAATAAGTGTCATGTACAATCCATATGCAACTGATTTCAGCAAAACTGGAGTAAAATTGGTAATGCTTCTAATAAAAAATAAAAAATTATAAATATTTGTAAAACCAAGTCACCTGTTGATTTGTAGTATGTTCTGTACCATTGTCATGACTGTGGATCCTATTTGAACATTATCAGTTTGCAGTAAGAGTAAGAAATGATCACTTTGTAGCACTAAAGGAAGAGAAAGAAAAAAAATTACAACAAAGATTGTATGGTAATACAACTGGGATTTACTTGTCCTTTCAAAACCAAAACAAAGCATGACCATTTATACTAAACTTCCTGCCTGTGTCTATTTTCCAATACAAAAGATTTTAAGATAGGCAATTTCAATAACCATAATCAAGTCATTTAATCTTTATGAAGTTATTATAAGTACAGAGCATCCACAAATACCAAGCTAAGGATCTCATGTTATCTCCCCTTAACTGAAAAATAAAATATAACATATTGTAAATCTGAATCTCTTTTTCTAGAGGTAAATTTCAGTGAATAAAATCAAATTTCCTGTCAAGAAATGGAAATGGTACAGATAACTATGATCACATCCTTAAAAAATTTGTTATAAATGTATCATGTTTGCTAATATCATCTTAAATAATAATAAAATCATTAACTATAAAACATTTGTTTTTACTGGTTTATAATTTTTAGGCTCTGAGCAGTCAGTTATGAAGACCTGGCATTGGATGCTTATGCAAGTGGTTTAACCTCTCGCAACATCTATCTCTTCATCTGAAAGCTAGAAATAATTGTTGTTGTTGTCTCACAGGCTAGTAGAATGTCCTAGAACAGGGTAGGTTCCCAGTAAATGTCAGTTTCTATTCCCTTCTCCACTAAGTGATCAGAATTTTAATTAATGTGGGATCAGGTATGCTGACAAGGACCTCTGTGAACACTCCCCTAGTTTCTACAGAACAACCTACTCTTTTCTTCTTTCTCTCTCCTGAAGGAAACATATTTGATTTCTTTCACATACCAACTATTGTTCTTCATTTCTATTTATAGTCTAATATTTCGGTATTTCACTAGAAACCAATTTTTAAAATGTTTATCAACTTTAAAAACCAATGCCACTATTAAATATTTCTATGACTTTTATTTCAATAGTAAAAAAATGTATCTGTAGCTAGACTAAGTACTCATATATCATTCCATTTTTTACCAAATTAAAGATGTCTTATTAACTCTTTAAGTTTGAATTCATTGAAATCATAGTATGTAGTGTGTATATAAGTTTGTTTTTTCTACACTGGAAAAAATGATAAAATAACTTATTAAAGTCATTCCATTTTATTTTTTATACTGTTTGTCTTATATTATTATAAAATTTAGTTTTGAGCACCTAATCTGTTTTTCAAGTGTATTCAGATAACTATTTGGTCCCCCAAACAAAAACTGATACTTTTGCCAATTTCTTTAAACTTTTTATAATGAAACTTTTAAACCTACATTAGAGAGAATAGTATAATGGTCCTGCATGTCACTCAACTTCAACAATAATCAACTCATAGCAAACCTTGCTTCACCTACCCCATCCATTTCCTGCCTCCCATTTTATTTTGAAGCAAATCCAAGACATCAATTCATTTTATCTACAAATATTTCAATATATAGTCACAAAAGCTATGAAATATTAAACAATAAAACATAACCATTATCTGGCCTAAAAAATCATGATTCTTTAATTTTATCAAATATCTAGTTAGTGCTCCAATTTCCAGTTGTGCTTTGAATTTTTATAAGTTAGTTTGAATCAAGATCCAAAATAAGTTCCATATGGTGTAACTGATTATATTTCAATTTCTTTTAACCTATGGATTCCTCCTCTACCTTTCTATTTCCCTTGCAATTTATTGACAAAGCTATGTCAACTGTTCTATGAGCTTTCCACTGTCTATGTTTGCTAACTGCATTCCTGGAGTATAATTTAATATGTTTCTCTGACCTTGTATACACTGGTAGTTGGAGCTGGAGGATCAAAATGATTCAGGTTTGAATTCTGGCATATACATTTCATATAAGAGGTTATGAAGGACCATTAGGAGGCACTTAATATCTGGTTGTATCTCCTTCTAAAATGTTGACAGTGAGGCATGATTAATTTCTAAATCTGTTAATTCACTGAGGTTTGCAAAATGGTGCAAATCTATCATTCTGTTTTTACTTACAGTTCGAAATTTCTCCTCATCAAGATGTAAGAAAAGGCAGAATAAATGCTGGATTCTCCATTTACCAAATTGTTCCTTAGCAGGCTCTAATGGTAATTTTAAAAAAGAGTATCACGGGCTGGCCAAGTGGAGCGTTGGTTAAGAGTTGGCTTGGGACGCCAGCTCTGAGCAGCAGGGCCCAGGTTTGGATCCCACATTAGGGCCAGTGACGCTGCACCCTCCACAGCTAAGATAGTGAACAACAGCTCGACCTGGAGCTGGGCTGCCATGCGTTGCTGGCGACAGCATAGGCTGCAGTGAAGCTGCAGTGGGCTGCCATAAGCTACTGTGAGTGGCTGGCAGCCAGCATGAGCTGCCAAGAGCTGCCGTAAGTGGCCGCCCAGTGGCCGGCAACCAATCTGCCTCACCTGGGAAGATCGCAATGACAATATCAACATGGGCCAGTGAAGCGATGTCCTCCAC
>NW_017731358.1:7472917-7480118 GCF_001890085.2 Hipposideros armiger | reverse complement strand
CTATAGTGAGAATAAGTACTTCCTATTTTTTGTAAAATAGCTTTTTAAATTGAGGACTTTATAATAATATTTGTTCATAATGGGAAATAATAATGTTTTGAATATTTTTTGTTTTTGTTTTTTTTTAAAAGAAAAGTATCTAAACATGTTACTTAGCTCTATAGAGATATAGCTACCAAAAGTATTAGTTATACTAACTGGAAGTAGTTGCCTCTGGGAAATGAGAAATGTAGTGAAGTGTGAGGACCAGGGATTGTGTTTTTTGTTTAATAATCCCTATAGAACTATTTGACTCTAAAATTATGTGCATGCCTAATTCTGAGAAAAATTTAAATTAAAAATAAAAATTCAGTTCAATTTTTACTTTCTAAAATAAATTAATGTTCATATATATATATATACATATATATTCTTAAATAGTTATATTTATTCTAGATTAAATCTTTCAAGAGAATAGAAATGCTACCATGATTATCATTAAGGATTACCTTCTCAGTCTTAAGAAAACATAATATAACACTAACATATATGTATGTGTAAGTGTAGACATATCCTTTAAAATAACTTTCAAATTCAGTAAAATTTCATTATAGAAATGCTTACTCTTACATGAATAATCTGAATTAAATTATATCTACTCTGTACATAGGGATTTCTCTCACACTAAGTCTAAAATACAACTGTGATCTTTGAAACTTAAAAAAAACTTTATTTGCTAGACAATTAAATTATTAACATCATTAATTCTTTTTTCAATTTTTATTAAATTTATTGGTTAAATTTAAATTTATTGATTAAATTTATCATTGGTTAGTAAAATTATATAGGTTTCAAGTGTACAGTTCTATAATACATCATTTATATATTGCACTGTGTGTTCACCACTCAAAGTCAATTCTTCCATCACCATATATTTGACCCCCTTTACCCTCTTCTACCATTTCCCCCACCACTTTTACCCTCTGGTTACCACAAAACTTATCTTAAATTTGCTAAATAGACAAAACTAAGGAGAAAGTTATATTTTAGCAATTTTCCCCTTAATATTCATATTATTAATGTTAGCTATTTAAAGCTGGAATGTCCAAATGGGCATTTATTTTCTTGTGTGTGGAGTTACTTCATTATGGTTTCATGTTATTATAGTTACGTACATAGCTAGTGAGGTGTTTATTTTTAGAAAAAAAAAAAGATCAAACTGTTAGCAGGTGACTTTACAATGATTATCAGTTACATAAAACTCTTTTCTCTTACCATGTTGGATAAGTTGAACATGGCCTCCCAATAGCCAGAAGAGAGAATCTGTCACAATTTGGAAAAAGTGTAGTAATTTATCTTTTTCTTCACCCTTAACACACAAACACATATACACACACACACACAAACAAAAAAACAATTTACTGTTCTGTAATTGCTTTATGAAAAAAAAAAAAGAGAGCAATCTCTCTGAGGAGTTGGAGGACCTGGTTTCAGGATCTAACTTAGATATTTATGAGGTATGTGACCTTGAAGCCTTTAGTTTCTTAATTTACAAAATTTGTGGTTAATGGCTAGTAATACCTACTCTACTTACTACAAACGGTTGTTATCCAGAGGTCAAATGAGACAATATAAGTAGTATAAGAACTACAAGTGGTTATGCTAGAATTTCTCAACACTGGCTATACATGAGAATCACCTATGAAGCTTTATTTATTTTAATATACCCTTGCACAGACTTTGGTACAAACATACTGAATCTGAATCTCCAAAGTTAAAAGTCTGGACATCTGTATTTTTACAAAGTTAGGTGAGTGATTTGGCTATGCAGCCAAGGTTGAAAATCACTGCAATATGCAAATATAGATGTCAACATGTATAGCATTATTATTAGTGCATTTCAGTTGTGTTTTCTACTCTGACTGCATGAGGGCAGAGACCAAGTTATTTAGCTCTCCACTATACACTGTCTAAAACAGTCTGACACATAGTAAATGTTCAATCAACATTTATTCAATAAATGAATGACAGTTTTCCCTTTTTCTTTCTTTCTGGAAGGGAGGGTGAGAAATTATTCTAGATTAGAGTATGTGTCACAGTGGGAAATAAGAAACAGATTCCTTTCACAATTCTGTTATTTACTGGCCATGTAACTTTAGTGGAAAGTTGTATAAAGGCCACTAATCTTTTTCTTGTCCTGAAAAAGATTTTGTACTGCAGCACAAAAGTGATGACAACAGCAAAAACATTATAATTGCTATGATTATTCTTTGTAATAATGAAAGTATTTTCGTCCTATTCTTCTAGCACAGAGTTAGAATAGGTGCTTAAATGGACATGTGCCAACTTAAATGTAAGATAAAAAAAGGAAACATATGTCACATTAGATCAAGAATTCCTTTAGTCCAATAAACTGCCTTTGCTAGTAGTTTCACCAAAACACAAGCAGGTAATCCACACTGTTGTCAGTCTCAAAGGATAGTGCTGGACTCCTAGACTTCCTATTTTCCTTAAAAACCCCATTCAATAATGTCACTTCTGAGTGACATATGGCTTCTGAGACTGGTTAACAAAATTTACCCTTAAATCACTTCAAAATTCTTGCATAAGAGTTTTTCTATTCTTATATATAAAAATATATATCAGGGTGCCAAAAAATGTATACAAGTGGACACTTTGGTCAGCGTTGCTCAAGCAGTAGTTCACCGTAATCAGAAGTGTATGGACACTGATGGTAACCACTTTGAGCACCTCTTGTAATTGCAAAAGTCAAATGTGACTTGCAGTCATCTTTTTTTATTGGTACATATTATTACAATTTTAATACAGTTTCTTAAAATGTGTATACATTTTTTTTGCATCCTTTGTATATACATATGTGTATATACATATGTATGTGTGCATACATACATGTATATAGTTGTGTATACTTTAACCAATTTGCAGTTCAGGCCAGAACGTCCAGTACATGTCCCATCATGTGATCTACTACCTACATGCTACCTAATTAAAAAATATTTGATTTGGAAACACCTAGGTAGATAGAACTAATAAATAAATTCAGTTTTCTTGTCATCTCCTTTTTATCCCCATTTTAGTTTTGCCCTGTGGTCAAGTGCCTCTCCTTTTCTGTAGCTGATTTACTCCCTCTGATGTATGTACTAAAGAATATTTTTATTTCATACATTATCATGTTTTTTTATTTTTAAAAATCTAATATTTTGTATTAAAATAAGTTTTAGATACCTCATCCTCTTCTCAGCATTAAAAGTAGTACCATTGTAGACAATTATTCTAAAATCAATAGATGTGCTTATAGAATGCGTTAAAAGCTAAGTATCTCAACATTTGTAAGGCTTTTTTTTTTAGCATTATACATGCAAATAGTAGATTTATTAAACCCAACATCAGCAATTTATTTCCAGCAAAACATCATCCATCACATTGATGCTTCAGTTTGAACTCTAGTTATTTTATAGGTTGGTTTGTTTTTAATTAACATCTGAAAGGCCCTTGCTGATAAGTACGAAGAACTTTTTATATCTATACAAATACCATAATGAAGAATGTGAATATTATAATGAAAAGTATTAAAGGACTATACAAATGAAAAGATACTAATTATCATTGCCCTTAAAGGGGGAATATTAAATAAAAGTGCTCTGAAAAAAACATAAAGCTTTCATAATGGTCTGAGCTATTCATGAGATAGAAATCATTTTACAAAGGAGAAACAGGTACAGGAAATCAAGTGATTTTCCTAAGAACCCAGAGCTAGTCTGTGGCACAGCCAGAAGAAGAAATCAAATCCAACAAAATGTCCATAGTTCATGCCACTTTAATTAACCTGAATTAAATTAAATCTAGCAAAATGCAAATATTGACTTATTGCTAGCATCCCTCAAAATGTCAGAGAAGATTCTACAAGTGGAATTTGTGACCTATTGCATAGAAAGCATACACTCTACAACTAAGTTAAATTCTCAGCCAACAACACTTCTTATACTCAAACCACTATGTTGTCATTCAATTTCACTCATATTTATTATATCTTTTTTTTTAATTAAAAATGCATCTGTCTTTCTACAAGAAATATCTAAAGATCTTGTCTACTTCACTAGCATGGGAGTTTTTCAAGTGCAAGATTATGTCTATTCCTTATATACTCAAAGCATCTCAAATAATACTTAATATTCCATGGTGAGTTATTTCTCTTCATAGTTCACAAGAGTCGTGAATCAGCTCAATCTCTGATGTAGCAGTAGGCTACATATAGCCAAGGAGTTTCAGCATTACAGACCTATCATTCTTTATGTACCCTATAGCCAAATTGATCTAATTGACATTACAGAACATTATACACAACTGCAGAGTTTACATTCAAGTATATAGGGAGTCCTTGCTTTTGCATGGTACCATGTTAAATAAAACTTGTGCATATCAAAACCTTTACATAGTTGATATATATATATGAGTTTCAGTTAAGATAGCACTGTGCAAAGCAAGGACTGCTTGTGACAGAACATCCACCAAGATAAAACATATGGAGGGCCATAAACAAGTCTGAAAAGGATTTTAAAGGATTGAAATGATACAGAGTATGTTATCTCACCACAACAGAATTAGAAATGTATAACAATAAACATCAATAAAATTCTCAAATTTTTGGAAATTAAGCAGCATATTCTAAATTAATTAGAATTCTTAGTTTTAAATTCTTAATTCCATGGGTCAGGGGGAAAAAAAGAGTCCATATAGCATCTAGGCCAATTCACCCAAGAAATACTTGTTGGATTCAAATGACCCTATGTTTGGATTGAAATAATTTGACTAGAGAAGAGTTGAAAGATTAAATAGAAAGTTCACCTTTATTCTTCACCATTAGATTTATTGAGAAAAGCCTTGGGCCTAGAGAACTATACTTTCCTCTAACATTAATTTAGATAGAAGGTATGTTTCAGGAAGACATTATAAAAATAAATGTCCATAAGTGCTGCTCAAAGTTGAGTGGTAAGGCAGACCCTTCAAAAAGTCATACAATATGGTTCAGCAAGTACTTTAAAATTTTTAAATGTTAAGATTTTTTTCAGTTGTGACTTTAAATAACTTTGAGTTGACTACTCTGATTGTACTTTCAGCCAAATTTTGCAATTTGAAAAATAATGTGGAACATCTTCTCAAGAATTAAACTGTTTTGGCTACAAAACACAAGATACCAAATAAACACATATACCTTAGCTTCATTGATGAAACACGTTTGCAATTGCCTCCCCAAAATCAGAAAACTTTCTGCAGCTGATGGAAGTAATTCATTGTAAAATTCCTCTGCATCTTCTCCTGGCTCTAAGCCCACACAGCAGTGGCTGAAATAAGAGCACAAGTTTGTGACTCAGGTTGTGTTAATTATAAATTTCAATTGCATGCTAAAGCTTCTGTAGACACTGTGCCTTAATGAGAATTTTTAGTATTTTTCTTTGGGTGCCAAGCCAATAAAGAACTTTTGCTGCAAAATTATGTAACAACTTTCTAGAAAAGTAATAGTTGTGAAGACTTTGCCTATACTTTAGAGCAAGGACATACGTCCTAAAAACCTACTTGTCAACCCTTCAGGAAGCAAAATACACTTAGCTCACAATAAAGAGAAAGAAGGCAAGTTTTCAATGAATGGGCTAAAAACACTCTAAAACCAATAGGATACCTTGAGAGTCTAATTCATGAATAACATTTGTGTTAACTGAAATGTTTTAGACATCCAATAGCTGAAAAATACCCAGGGTGAGATTAGTCTACAAGGGACAGATTAGGAAATCAAACACTAATTTTATGCCAATTCTACTTTCTAATAGATCTACTTTTTCTAAAATCTGCATAATATCTGATGGCATATTTCTTGTATTAGAAGAGGAAACAGCAAAAACCTAACTCTAATCGGAACACTTCACAATATACATTAAGGAAGAGATAGTCATTAGAGAAATGGGTCCTTTTGAAACTTCACATAAAAATGACTCCCTGGGTATGAAATGAGTATATTCAAAAGTCTCAATAAAAAGTATTTGTGTAAGCTATACCAAAAAAAGTCCCCAACCCAAGAATGGTCCCTATGTATGCACGGTAATGAGTAAGTACTACTGTTTGAGGCTTTTCCACAAAATGTGCAGACACTGATGAGAAAAAGTGACTACCTACTCAGTATGCTAAAAACTTAACTGGCTAATGTCCAATGTATCGCATTTTGTTTTTGGGTTTTTTGCACATCAATTCCTAAAGTTAATGGAATAATGCTCACATGTATCAGTTTCTCTTTTCTGTTTGGTTCCTAAAGTTAATTATTTAAGAGTACCTATTTTGACTGAAAACATTAATAAATAAAATTGTTTTTTGTACATTCACAAACATGGGGATTCCACTCAAAAAAGCCTAGCTCAATCAATATTATCATGAGTTAACATATCTAATTAAAACAAAGACATAAGGCTTTATTTCCTTAAGGAAACAATCTTGAAAATTAAAATATAAAAAAGAATATTACGTACATTTGTTAACCACCCTGGCGGTAATCCCGAGTGTGGCTTGGGGTTAATTTTCACTGCCAGAAGCGGTAACCCCGAGCCACACTTTTTCAAACTTTATCATACCTGGGATGCCTACTAGACTCTTGTTTGGACAGATTTAAGTGAGTAATTCCTAAGAATTACAGGCCTACAATATAAAACAACAAATTTCCATGCAAAACAATGTACCGCTTTGGGTACAAAATTACTGACATAATCAGACCGCCAGGGAGGTTAATTGTTTTTTTCTAATAATATTGAATCTGCCTTTATGTAGTAACAAATTAAGAGTAAGCAGCTTCAAAAGCTAAGATCCAATTAAGCACGCTTTCAGTTACTTAATGAGGAAGTGGGTTACACACTGAGAACATCTGGTTTATTTTATTGCCTCTTTTAAATAAAAGATTGTAATCTCTTCATTTCTAGTATGGCAGTAGATCAGCAAATGCTGCTTCTAAATTTTATTGACAGGATTTGAGTTATCTAATGAAATATACACTTGAGATAGCCAAATCAATACAAAGTGAAATGAATAGTTTCTGTATCTGTTCTCCTGTAGTACTTTGCTTATGCCTTTCATTTCAGTATCTATTTTATTCTGTCTTGTATGATAAATTCACATGACTGATCCGAACTCTATTGTAAGTTTTTCCAGTATACAGCCAGTG
>NW_017731358.1:7465406-7472387 GCF_001890085.2 Hipposideros armiger | reverse complement strand
GTGTGTGCATTATTGTTTTTTTTACTGTGGTTCAGAATAATTTTTTTATTAGTTTCAGGTATATAAAACAAGATAATTAAACATCACTCATAAAGTGATAACCCCAACAAGTCTACTACCCATCTGACACTATACATAGTTATTCCAATACAATTGACAAATCTATATTTTTATAGGTTGAATAATAACTAGAAATACATTAAAAAGAAAAAAAAATCCTGTTTTATCATGATCTTAAGATTTCGCTGAACAAATTGGAAACAAATGCTAAAATTGTACCAATGATGAAATTGTTTTGTTACTTAAACAATGTTTGCAAATCAGAAAAAGATTTTCTTACCTTTTAACTTCAACAGTATAACAGGGACACTCTGCTCAGGACTTTTTGCAACTTCAGCAGCTAGAGATAAGATCCTTGGGTCTGTACCTGTTGGCTTCATTTCTCATATCACCTACATTTTAACAGAATCAGGGAAAACTAAGGTCAAATATATTACCCTAAAATATTCACTCCCTAAATGAAATATAGTTTTAATATAAATGAAAACTTAGCTTTGCTTGCTTTGAGAAGGGTAGATTTTTTTTTTTTCATTTCTCCCTCATAGGAAACCGGTTTGCTAACTAATGTACCTCTTAAAGAGCTCGAGGCCCCTATACCTTACTGTAAAACAGCTACAGTAGGTATTATTTATTGTGCACTAACACTCAGGAACTGTACTTAGGGCTTCATATTCACTCTTTCTAATCCTAGGAATTTTCTTTTTATCATAAAAGAGAAACTGAGTGTATATAAAACAGTTAACATAGGCCTGAGACTGCTATCCTTTCAAAGGTCTTCTTACAAGGCTGGCCCTTGGCTGGTGTCTAGGAACTTGGATTTCAGGAGACTTCTATCATTTCCTAGTAAGAATGGCTCACTGTGCCTAAACTGTTTACAAAAGCAATGTGATTCAGGGCCGGCCAAGTGGCACATTGGTTAAGAGCTGCCTTGGGACACCGACTCTGAGAAGCAGGACCCCGGTTCGGATCCCACATGAGGACCAGTGACACTGCCCTCTACAGCTAAGGTGGTGAACAACAGCTCAACCTGGAGCTGGGCTGCCATGAGTCGTCGGCGATGGCGTAGCCTGCAGTGAAGCTGCAGTGGGCTGTCATAAACTACTGTGTGTGGCTGGCAACCAGCATGAGTGGCAGGCAGCCGGTGTGAACAGCCAAGAGCCACCGTGAGTG
Source organism: Hipposideros armiger (assembly GCF_001890085.2). Classification (NCBI taxonomy): domain Eukaryota; kingdom Metazoa; phylum Chordata; class Mammalia; order Chiroptera; family Hipposideridae; genus Hipposideros; species Hipposideros armiger. Next base: position 7,471,157 of record NW_017731358.1, on the reverse strand, counting down.
GCCTTTGAGAGGCCAGCGGCCGATCTGTGTCACCCGGGAAGAAAGCAATGATGATACCAACATGGGCCAGTGAAGCAATGTCCTCCACAACTAGACTGAAGAACAAAAGGACAGCAACTTGTCTGTTCCCCTTCCCCCGACTCCCAAGTGCCATTCCCCTCCCCCAATTCCCCAATAAAATCTTTAACAAAAAAAAGCCAAAAAACAATGTGATTTATGCTGAACGGTCTGTTTTCCTTCCTGAAGTTTGGAATTCTGCTACATGGTAGCAGAGGATGCCTCCACGACCATCCTCCAGTAAACACTCTAGTCACTAAGACTCTAGTGATCTTCCCTGGTAGACAACACTTCAGTATGTTGTCATAGCTCATATCAGGAGAAATTAAGTATGTCCTACGTGATTCTACTAGGAGAGGACTTTTGGTAGTTTGCACCTGTTTCCTCTGGATTTCGTCTCATGGTCTTTTCCTTTCGCTGATTTTGCTTTGTATCTTTTCATCACTATAATAAATCACAGCCATGAATATGACTATATTTTAAGAACTGTGAGCCCTCCTAGCAAATCACTGAACCTGGGGTTGGTCTTGGGGATCCCCAACACACAACTCAGGAATGTTATGTAATTATAAGATAACCACAGCTTGTTTATAAATAGCACACTGAATAAAATCAACTATCTTAAAATTTAAAATATCCACATCCTAATTCAATTTGTTTTTAAAATTTTCTTTATAAAAAGTTTTAAGGTATTCAAAGCTCAAAGGTATCATTTTTTAAAAAGTATATTCTTTACTTACTAATAATTAACAAAAGCTAACATATATTAAGTGTTTACTATGAACTAAGCACTGTGCTAGCACTTTTATAAGCATTACCGTATTTAATCTTCACAGCAGGACTAGAGCCTGTAATCATCTCCATTTTACAGATAAGAAATATCAAGCTTGAAGAACTTATTGACATGGTTCCACAATCATGTGGTAGAGTCAGTATTCAAATCCTGATCAGTCTGACTCCAAAGTCTGTGGTTTCAATTACAATGTTCCTAATATTCCCTCCCATGTAAAATAGTAAAAAACACAAAACATATTCCCAAATTACCTACTTCTAACTCACTTTTTTACCTATTATTCTTCATAACTTGCTATCTTTTATATTGAAGAGTTGGCTATAACATAGGCACCAAAAAATCATCCCTTATTAGGTAAACTATAAATCATCAAAAGAAAATAAGTTTCTGGAAATATTTTAAAGAAAGCCCAGCACATCCTGGCACATAGCAGGCATACAACTTTCCAAGGATGCTGACAGAGTTATTTTATTCTTTTCAATGGCTGCATTGTGCTATGCTTCCTTTGTGCTATGCTATATTACTGTATTCCTTCAAAATACAGTAGTCCCCCCTTCCTTATCAGCGGTTTCACTTTCCATGGTTTCATTTGCCCACAGTCAACCATGTTCCAAAAATATTAAATGGAAAATTCCAGAAATGAACAATTTATAATTTTTAAGTTGCAACACCATTCTGAGTAGCGTGATGAATTCTTGCACTGTCTCACACCCTCTTGCTCTGGATGTAATCATCCCTTTGTCCAGTGTCTCCATGCTTCCTGCCATCAGTCACTTAGTAGCTGTTTGATGATTAGATTGACTGTCATGGTACTGCAGTGCTTGTGTTCAACTAACCTTTATTTTACTTAATAATGGCCCAAAGCACAAGAGTGGTGATGTTGGCCAATCAAGATACGTCAAAGAGAAGCTGTAAAGTGCTCCCTTTAAGTGAAAAGATCAGTACAGTAAAATATTTTGAGAGAGACCACCATCATATAACTTATTACAATATAGTTATAATTGTTCTATTTTATTATTAGATATTATTCTCTTACTGTGCCTAATTTATAAATTAAACTTTACCATAGGTATGTATGTATAGGAAAAAACAAAGTATACCTATATAGAATTCAGTAGCATTTGTGGTTGCAGGCATACATGGAGGGTCTTGGAATGTACCCCATCAATAAGGGGGGACAACTGTATATTTAAACATCCTCTTTATTGGAAGTCATTCAGAGTGTATGCTATGATAAGCAATGATACAATGAACAGTAATGTACATGTCTTTATGCACACATGCTAGTACTACGTAGGATGAATTTTCCTGAAAGTTGGATGGCTGGGTGGCAAGATAGATAATTTTAAAATTTTGATATGATCCCAAATTTTTCTCCAAAATGGGTGTTCCAATTTATACTTCCACTGACAATATATGAGGGTGCTCATTTACTATACCTTTACTAATACATCATTATCTTTTATATTTTTGCCAATCTGCTAGATGAAAAATGGTATTACATTTTTTCATCTATATTCATTTATTAGGAAAGTTAGGCACATTTCATATTCACTGCCATTTCTTCTTTTATATATTTTCTGTTCATATCCTCAACTATATTTCCATTGACTTGTCTTATTCTTTTNTTCCCCAATAAAATCTTGGGGGCGGGAAAAGAGTATCACTATATTTGATGTGTTTCAATCCACTGTAAGAATTGGAAATGGTACAGCTGACTATTGTTCAAATTTCCCATTTTTGGCTAGTAAAAGCCTCCTCACTTTGACTCCTCCTGAGTCCTTTTCACAGAATCCTAAGACTTTCATTGCTTCCTTCCTATCTGGTATTGCAGATATTTCAGGATTTCCTTGCATATTTTCTCCTCCAGACCTATTTCTCCAAGAAGCTGAATCATTTTAGAGAAAAGTTTATCAGATACCCCAATTTTGTACCAATTTATTTTTGCATATAAATTTTACAATCATTAAAGTTAGTTATTTTTTTAACCCAGAATATCTGTGTTAAATTTACTGGGGTGACATTGGTTAATAAAATTATATAGGTTTCAAGTGTACAATTCTATATATCATCTATATATTGCATTGTGTATTTGCTACCCAAAGTCAATTCTTCTTTCATCACCATATAGTATTTGATCCCCTTTACCTGTTCTACCTCCCCGCTTCCTCTTTACCTTCTGGTAACCACTAAACTGTTAACTGTGTCTGAGTTTTTGCTTGTTTGTCTTGTTCAATAGTTGCTTTCAGTTTTATATCCCATATAAGTGAAATAATATGGTTCTTTACTTTTTCTATCTGACTTATTTCGCTTAGCATGATAGTCTCAAGATACATCCATGTTGTCACAAATGGCAGTATTTCATCTTTTCTTATGGCCAAGTAATATTCCTTGTATATACGTACCACATCTTCTTTCAATCATCTATTGAAGGACAGTTCAGTTATTTCCATGTCTTGGCTACTGTGAATAATGCTGTAGTAAACATAGGGGTAAAAATATCTTTACAGATGTTTTCAAATTTTTCTGGTTGATACCCAGAAAAGGGATTGCTGGGTCATATGGTAAATCTATTCCTAATTTTTTGAGGAACCTCCATACTGTTTTCCATAGTAGCTGTACCAGTTTAAATTCCCACCAACAGTATATGAGGGTTCCTTTTTCTCCACAACCTCTCAACACTTGTTATTACTTGTCTTGTTAATAATAGCCATTCTAACAGGTGTGAGGTGGTATCTCATTGTGGTTTTGATTTGCATTTCCCTAACAGTTAAGTTGAGCATCGTTTCATGTATCTGTTGGCCGTTGTATGTCTTCTTGGGAGAAGTGTCTGTTCACATCCTCTGTCCATTTTTAAATTGGATTGTTTGTTTTTTTGTTGTTGAGTTGTACGAGTTCTTTATATATTTTGGATATCAGCCCCTTATCAGAGGTGTTGTTTGCAAATCCCTTCTTCCATTTGGTTGGTTGCCTCTTTGTTTTGTTGATGGTTTCTTTTGCTGTGCAGAAGCTTTTTTAGTTTGATAAAGTTCCATTCATTCATTTTTGCTTTTACTTCCCTTGCCTTTGATGTCAAATTCATAAAATCCTCTCTAAGACCAAGGTCCATAAATTCAGTACCTATGTTTTTGTCTATATTGTTTCAGGTCTTACATTTAGGTCTGTAATCCATTTTGAGTTAATTTTGGTGTATGGTGACAGGTAGCAGTCTAGTTTCATTCTTTTGAATGTGGCTTTCCAATTTTCCAAGCACCATTTATTGAAGAGGCTTTTTTTTTTTTCATTGTGCTTTTGGCTCCTTTGTCAAAAATTATCTGCCCATATATATGTGAGTTTATTTCTGAGTTCTCAATTCTGTTCCATTGGTCTGTATGTCTGTTTTTTCTGCCAGTGCCATGCTGTTTTTGATTATTGTCATTTTGTAGTACAAATTGAAATCAGTGAGTGTGATACCTCCAGTCTTGTTCATTTTTCTCAGGATTGCTTTGGCTATCCAGGGTCTTTTGTGATTCCACACAAATCTGATGATTTTTTGTTCTATTTCTTTTTAACAAAAAAAGACCTACTTTATTGATATTTTAAATCTACAGATGACCAAGGAACACTCATTTTATTATAATTATTATTTTTGAAAAGGAATATGGCATATTTAAAACGTTTTCAAGTATTCTCTCCTGCTGTCTCTGTGTTTCCTAAGTCTTTTACTTCCCTCTATAGTGAGAATAAGTACTTCCTATTTTTTGTAAAATAGCTTTTTAAATTGAGGACTTTATAATAATATTTGTTCATAATGGGAAATAATAATGTTTTGAATATTTTTTGTTTTTGTTTTTTTTTAAAAGAAAAGTATCTAAACATGTTACTTAGCTCTATAGAGATATAGCTACCAAAAGTATTAGTTATACTAACTGGAAGTAGTTGCCTCTGGGAAATGAGAAATGTAGTGAAGTGTGAGGACCAGGGATTGTGTTTTTTGTTTAATAATCCCTATAGAACTATTTGACTCTAAAATTATGTGCATGCCTAATTCTGAGAAAAATTTAAATTAAAAATAAAAATTCAGTTCAATTTTTACTTTCTAAAATAAATTAATGTTCATATATATATATATACATATATATTCTTAAATAGTTATATTTATTCTAGATTAAATCTTTCAAGAGAATAGAAATGCTACCATGATTATCATTAAGGATTACCTTCTCAGTCTTAAGAAAACATAATATAACACTAACATATATGTATGTGTAAGTGTAGACATATCCTTTAAAATAACTTTCAAATTCAGTAAAATTTCATTATAGAAATGCTTACTCTTACATGAATAATCTGAATTAAATTATATCTACTCTGTACATAGGGATTTCTCTCACACTAAGTCTAAAATACAACTGTGATCTTTGAAACTTAAAAAAAACTTTATTTGCTAGACAATTAAATTATTAACATCATTAATTCTTTTTTCAATTTTTATTAAATTTATTGGTTAAATTTAAATTTATTGATTAAATTTATCATTGGTTAGTAAAATTATATAGGTTTCAAGTGTACAGTTCTATAATACATCATTTATATATTGCACTGTGTGTTCACCACTCAAAGTCAATTCTTCCATCACCATATATTTGACCCCCTTTACCCTCTTCTACCATTTCCCCCACCACTTTTACCCTCTGGTTACCACAAAACTTATCTTAAATTTGCTAAATAGACAAAACTAAGGAGAAAGTTATATTTTAGCAATTTTCCCCTTAATATTCATATTATTAATGTTAGCTATTTAAAGCTGGAATGTCCAAATGGGCATTTATTTTCTTGTGTGTGGAGTTACTTCATTATGGTTTCATGTTATTATAGTTACGTACATAGCTAGTGAGGTGTTTATTTTTAGAAAAAAAAAA
>NW_017731358.1:7455656-7457246 GCF_001890085.2 Hipposideros armiger | reverse complement strand
CTTTGGGTACAAAATTACTGACATAATCAGACCGCCAGGGAGGTTAATTGTTTTTTTCTAATAATATTGAATCTGCCTTTATGTAGTAACAAATTAAGAGTAAGCAGCTTCAAAAGCTAAGATCCAATTAAGCACGCTTTCAGTTACTTAATGAGGAAGTGGGTTACACACTGAGAACATCTGGTTTATTTTATTGCCTCTTTTAAATAAAAGATTGTAATCTCTTCATTTCTAGTATGGCAGTAGATCAGCAAATGCTGCTTCTAAATTTTATTGACAGGATTTGAGTTATCTAATGAAATATACACTTGAGATAGCCAAATCAATACAAAGTGAAATGAATAGTTTCTGTATCTGTTCTCCTGTAGTACTTTGCTTATGCCTTTCATTTCAGTATCTATTTTATTCTGTCTTGTATGATAAATTCACATGACTGATCCGAACTCTATTGTAAGTTTTTCCAGTATACAGCCAGTGTCTTAATATCTTCCGTTCTTCCTATATTCTTTAGTCAATAGTCTATTGGCACTTGGAATTCAGTGGTGAGCAAAAGACATGATTACCATCTTTACAGAGCTTATAGAGTGAAATTTGGACCGTGAAACATTCACAAAACATGAACAAGAACATCAAGGAAAAGTACAACCATAACCTACCACAGGAGGTTGCCAATGTTTATTACGCAGATGAATAAAAAGAAGCACATTTTGAAAATAAAAATCTACTATATCCCTTAAGAACAAGCTGACTTATTGCTCCATTTTACCTTAATATCTGTGTAAGCTGAGAAATTGTAGTCCAACCGCCCTGGATTCGAGAACAATCTTGACTGAGGACCAAGAGGCAATACTGAACGAGGTCATAACAATATATATCTTGTTTGATTTTCTTCAACTCTGAGCTTCCTAAAGGTGTATTGTTCAATATTTCTAAGGCAAAAAGGAAATAAGATATTCTTATTTTTGCTTAATAAATCCAAGAGCTAGCCATATTTTGTGTATGCGTGTGTGCATTATTGTTTTTTTTACTGTGGTTCAGAATAATTTTTTTATTAGTTTCAGGTATATAAAACAAGATAATTAAACATCACTCATAAAGTGATATCCCCAACAAGTCTACTACCCATCTGACACTATACATAGTTATTCCAATACAATTGACAAATCTATATTTTTATAGGTTGAATAATAACTAGAAATACATTAAAAAGAAAAAAAAATCCTGTTTTATCATGATCTTAAGATTTCGCTGAACAAATTGGAAACAAATGCTAAAATTGTACCAATGATGAAATTGTTTTGTTACTTAAACAATGTTTGCAAATCAGAAAAAGATTTTCTTACCTTTTAACTTCAACAGTATAACAGGGACACTCTGCTCAGGACTTTTTGCAACTTCAGCAGCTAGAGATAAGATCCTTGGGTCTGTACCTGTTGGCTTCATTTCTCATATCACCTACATTTTAACAGAATCAGGGAAAACTAAGGTCAAATATATTACCCTAAAATATTCACTCCCTAAATGAAATATAGTTTTAATATAAATGAAAACTTAGCTTTGCTTGCTTTGAGAAGGGTAGATTTTTTTTTT
>NW_017731358.1:7427592-7451835 GCF_001890085.2 Hipposideros armiger | reverse complement strand
TGGCTTCATTGGTGTCATGCTTAGAAAGGTCTTCCTTACCCTAAACGCCAAAATATATTCCCCTAATTTTTCCTAGTGTTTTATGGTTCTGCTTTATTTATATCTTATTTAAACTATATCTTTATTTATATCTTCAATACACCTGTAAGTTATTTTTGTGAATGGTGTAAGACAGGAATCTAATTAAATTTTTTAAGTTAGATGAGGTTATAGATTGGTGAAAAAAAGAAGAAATGTACATAGCTGTCAAAAATTCCTGAAGTAATTAGTCATGAATCTGAAATGCCACTTGGGTATATTTTTGGATTCTATTTAGTTCATTAATCTATTTGTTTATTCCTGGGCTAGTACACATAATTCATTTTAATATGTGTTTGAAGAAAATTCACACTAGAAGGTAAGCTTCATGAAGGCGAAACTCAGACCACCCTTGATGGCTGCATTCTTCTCTCTGGTTCACTGCTATATCCCCACAGGCTAGACTAGTGCCTGGCATATGGTAGGTACTTAATAAATATATGTAGAAAAAAAGTGAATGAATGCACAAACTTTGGGTATTCCAAAACTCAATTTCTTGACCCTCTGCTTTTCTCCTTGTTATAAAATGTAAACCTCAGATTTCTGGTTGGAAGCCTTTTTAAGGTAAAATAGGCTTTAAACACTGTTCTTGCCCTCTGGGTAACGTAACAAAACATCACTGAAACGTTATCATCATCGCCAAACATGTGTGGAGCACTATGTTAGATGCAATAGTCACAAAGATTTTATATAGGACACATTCCCTGCTAATGTTCTGGTTGGGAAGGAAAAGTACACACAAACAAAAAAATATATGTGTATGTAAAATAAAATACTTAATTATACAAAATGTTAAGTGCCAAATAGATGACACAGAAGATAAGACTACAGACCACAGGGTCAGAGGACTGGGCTTCCTTGAACCAGTTTTCTTATCTGTGACATAAACAAAAAAGCAATTCCTACCTCCTAGAATAATTCAAGCTTTTGAAGAAAAGACAGCCACCAAGGATGGTCCTAAAATGTTGCTTGACAGTAAAGTTAAACCTCAAGAATAATAACCATTTGGAGAGCTCTTATTATATGCCATGAATTGTCTTAAAAGCTTTTATGTATTAACTCATTTAGTTCTCTCAACAACTCTAAGGTGTAAGTACTATTATTCCACCACCACCCCCAGCCCATTATAACTGATGAACATACTTAACTTTGGTTTGCACAAAGTCACACTATAAAGTATGAAGATGGGGTCCAAACCCAAAGATTCTTGCTCCAGAATCTGAGCACTTAACTGCCCCATGAAACTTTTAGTATGCCTTAACAGGGTCGAATTTGGTCAAGCAGGTTGAGGGAAACACATTCATCTACCTGCCTGGAACAATAAATTCACAAATTTGGCTAAGGTAGAAGTTAAGTAAGGCAGAAGAGTTTGATTACATAATTATCCTGAAAAACAACCACCTGTTATGGTAACCATTTGTAAACTTCCTTTTGGGTGCTTGTCCTCTAATACAGCACTTCTCTCATCTTTACCATTAAACTCATAAGTTTTTGACAAAAAAAAAACCAATTATTTTTCAATTATTGCTATTACCTTTTTCCAGAGTACGAACTTCGGCCTTGATCCTTTGGGAATCTGGTCTTCCTGGCTGTGCCGTTACTGACTCCACGGATCACTGTGAAAAAAAATAAATATCACAATGCAATCTAGTTGCAACCGATCATAAACATTTGCAGTTCATAACTCCTAATCTTTTTTCCGCCCACCCTCTACGTGCCCTGACCTTGTCGGTCCTAATAGCACCTGCATGGAACTTCCCCTAGAACAGGTCAGGAAACGATTGCCTAGGTAACGGCGTCACCTTCCAGTCAGGTCCAAGGATCGAGGCTCTGAGGCCGCGGGCTCCTGTACTCCGGATTCTAGACCCAGCTTTGGCGCTACCAGGCCTTGGGCCCAGAGTGCGCCCCTCCCCGGGCCTCAGTTTCCACACTAGATCTCCACAGAATTCGTGAAGTAGGCCGAGTCTCCCGTTAAAAGCTCCTACATTCCGAGTCACTTGGCCCAGAAGTGCGGGGTCCCGGCCTCTTGTACCTCGGCGCCGTCTCCGACCCCGGCCACCACCTCAGGTCCGTTACCTCATTGTCGCTTCGCGTTCCTCCACGAAGGCACTCAGCTCCCACCGCGCGCCTCAGTTGTGCGGCGTTCCCGATGCGGCTGGCGTCGCAACGCGGGAAGGGGCCTGGAGGCGGGACCACGGTCTCGGAGCCAAGGGGCGGGGCGCCCTTAGCCAGGCAGCCAATCAGCACGCGAGAGGCGCCCGGTGGGGGGGCGCGCGTTGGGCGGCGGGGCGGAGTCTGTCGTGGCTGCGTCCGCGGCTGCTAGTGCAGCTGTTTTAAACTGAGGCTGGGAGCGCTAGTTGGCGGAGGCGAAGTCGGAGGCGAAGGATAACGATGAATGGACCCTGGCACATCGACAGTCGCGAGCGGGTTCTCAAGTTAGGCGAGACTTTTGAGAAGAAGCCGCGCTGCGCCTTCCACACTGTGCGCTGTGAGTGAGGACACTCCGGTGAAAAAGGGGGAGCTCTGGGTATGGGCGCGTGGAGGCACAAACGTCTCCGAGTTGTGGTCCCACAGACCCCCGCTTATTCTGCTGGAGAATATGGTTCCCAGCGTGATCCATTGCCTGGCTTGGAGTCCTAGGGGGTCGATGAAAGAAGCCGGAGTCGAGCAGGTGTGAGTAAACCCCGGGCAGAGAGATATAACTGAAACCATAAGGCAGAAAGGGAAACTTTATGGAGAAGGTCTCCAGCGGTGACTGTGGAGACAATTGGTGGATGATGTAGAGGTCGAAAGGAAAATAGTAAGGTGACAAATAGAAGGGAGCAAAGGACCGGACCGAGCCGTAATGCAGGTGGCGAGGAAATGCCTTGGGGCTGGTAGGGAAATAGTCTCTCCACTTTTAAAGTCTCTGATGAGGGTTCTTATTTAGCGTGTTCCCGGGGAGAGATTCTAAACCATTCTAATCATCTGTATCTCTTTTGGGATCCCTGATTTCATTCAGTCAATTATCCAGTATTGATTATCAGAGTATTGGATGGTGTGTTGTTAATTTCCTTATTGGAAAGACATTTACCGCCCTATGATTTCTCCCTTTGATTTGCTTTTGGTCGTCCTCTGGAATGAGTTTTGATAAATTACTCCCTTTTATTTTGTTGAGGTAGAAAAGGGAGGTCTTTTGCTTTAATAGTTGGATGGTATACACTCCAGGAAGAAAAAATATAGCATATTATGATTTGGTATGTAAAACATTCATTCTTTGCATAATAGCCCTCATAGAATTATAGAGGGGAAAGGAAACTTTGAGATAATTGAATCATAACCTTATTTTTTCTATGGCAAAATTTGTAAAGTAGGTGTTTTTACACTTCCATTCCCCAGCTCTACACTTCCTTAGTGTCTCATCATTCCACTTTTCTTTCAGTTATTCTGTCCTTAGACTGTACAGAGATCTTTATGGTTTTTATTCTGAAGTGTTCCATGCTTCAACTAAAACTTATATCCCCCAGAAGTTTACTAAAGTTATAGACAATCTAATTATAGTAACTCATAGTAAAGGTATGAAGAACCAATGGGTTACTAACTTTCCAAGGATATATACTGGGGATGCTAAAAAAAAAATTATAGAAGTGGACACTTCGGTCAACGTTGCTCAAGCAGTAGTTCACCGTAATCAGAAGTGTCTGGATGCTGATGGGAACCACTTTGAACACCTCTTGTAATTGAAGAAGTCAAATGTGACTTGTATTCATCTTTTGCTGTAGGTATACATTGAATATTACAATTTTAATACAGTTTTACTTTCTTAAAATGCGAACACTTTTTTTGGCACCCTCTGTATTTACATTTTATAAAGGATTTTATTAAGCAAAATGAATATCCAATTGATAGAATAAATGGAGGAGATATTTGCAAACAAGCTCTTAAAACAGTGTCCCTTGATTATTATTTTTCTCTACTCTGTTGCCCAAAGCTTCCCGTAGTGAGATAGCTAGTGCTGGCTATGCAGTTTCTTTCCTTCTTCAGTCCCATTTTATAAAAGTATGTTATAGTTCTTAGCTGATTTCTCCCTGCCTTTCTTTCAAATAGTATCCCCTCTCCTCTTCTTTCTCAGGTATGTGGTAGTCTTAATTTTTCAAATTACAAGGTTTAAGATTATAAAAGTTTGCTCAAAAAATATTTTTATGTAATTTAGGTGTATAATCTCAAGTGAATAAAAGGAGCCTTTGAAAAGCACTCTGCAGGTGCTTTAGAGCCTTTAATTTATAAAAGTTCTCAAAATACAGGAATTGTGTCTTCAGAGTCTGAGAATCAGATGACCCAGCAACAAGAATGAAAATAAAAATAAAACAATAACAACCACAATAAACCTAGATGTTTGAATATTCTTTTAGTCATGTGGAAGATGTTAGAAAAGTTTTCAGCCCTTAGTTTTATTCTTGTTGAAGCAGGCAGAATCTTCCTAGATTTATTTAAATAAAACCAGTCATTATTCTTGACAAAATTCATTTCTCATATCCTCACTCTTAAGGACTCATAATGAGAGAAGAAAACTATAGAATGGGGGATCTGACTTTGATACAGAACAGTTGGACCTGCTTTACAACAAACACTCAAGTCAGTGTGATCTAGGAGAAAGCAACATTCTGTCTTTATGTATTGGGTAATTATGCCAATCCAATGTACTCACGCTTTGGAAAAACTTGTGAGTTCTGGCCTCCACCTATACATGTAATGTAACTTTGGGAACATTCTCTAAGCTCTCAGCTTCAGTTTTTTAATATGTAAAATGGTAATAATAATATCTAAATTTCACTGTTTTTTAAGGATTAAATAAGATAGCATAAACAACTTAGCACATTATTTGATGCATGGGAGAAAATAAATAGTAGTCACCGTTATTCTTGAAGGCTTATTCATGTGTCTGTTAGTAGTGCCAATGAATGTAATTTACTAAGACTTTCAAAGGCATTTATCAGGACTTGGCAATAAAAGTTATCAAAAAAATAGTCTGGCATGTGGTAAATGATAAGTAAAATGCTTAGCAGCAGATGCTTCACTGGGTAGAAGAGTCTGAGTAACAGGACCCACCAGAATAAACTTTCGATCTGGGCTAGTACCAGTTTTATAATGTATATCTAGATAAGGGTATAAACACTGAAATTTCTAAGTTTGTGAATGATACCACTTTTTGCTGTCACGAAATAATGCGTTAATGGGTATTGACTATAGGGAGATGGTCTGAGGCATCGAGTGCAGCCACTCCCAAAAAAAGTGGTTGTTAAGCTTTGGTGTTAGAAAATATTAGAAAGTACATTAATGGAAAATAGGATTAAAATTATATTTATAGTTGATGTTCTCTTATCAATGCAGCATATTGGAAAGGGTATGGGTTTTGGAGTTAGTTGAATTAGTTCAAATCAAGAAAGTAAATTTTATAGTAATTGTAGATTCTTTTATGCAGATATTGACATTATGTGATGTTACAACCAAAATAGTCGAAAGATGATCAACATTAACAGAAAAACAGTACAAAGTAGGAAATGTTTTTCTACTTTTTATGTAATACAAGTAATTGTATTATAAGCCTGAAGAAAATAACATAGATGAAGGAAATCCAGAGAGAATAAATAAATGGTAAAACTGGTGGAGAGGTTTCCAAACCAAGGAAAACTGGAAAAAAAAATTTTTAGTCTGATATCAGCAATTTAGAAGAGAATACATTTAATATTTTGAATCATATGGAAACCATGAACTTGAGATTATTCAACAAATTATATAATTCTAGAACTATACTTAACCCCTTCAAACTCAAAAGTTGTGTACTGTAAGACAACTTGTTTGAAGGTAAAAAAAAAAAAGACAGCACTACTTAATGTAACAAGTAATAAAAGGTGGAACATGTTAATCCTAACAGTAGAATAATGAAATGTGAAAAGGTTCAGATTAGTTTTGATAGACTTACTGATTATAAATTCATGTTTATCATGAAGTAAAGCTACAGATATTCTGAGTGAATTTCTGTCTCTTAATTATCTCATATACTATAGACATCTATGGATAGGCTTCAGGGGTTTGCGAATCCCTTGAAATTATGCAGTATTTAATATGTATGTTCATATATGCATTTTTCTGTGGAGAGGATCTGTAGCTGGTTCATCAGATTTCCATAGGGACTTAGAACTATCTCTCATCTCCTAACACCCCCTTCCCCCAACATACACACATACACAAAAGTTAAGAACTGTGGATATAAGACAAAGAGGCTATATGAGTGGATAGATTATGTGATGCGAATTCCTGACCTGATCTTTCACTGGCTTCATTACAGAGGAGTTCATTCCCCCATTGGTTAAATTTGGGTGGGAATATTCAATTCAGAGAAAACTGATGAATTATTATAAAGAAAAATAATCAATTTTTAAACACTAAAACAGTGGTTATAGATTAACAGCCTATTGACTGAATTTGACTTTAGACATGCTTTGTTTGACCCACACAGTTAACTATTTACAACTAACATGAGTTAGTTGTAAATAGCTAAAAATCTAGCTGTTTTACACAAAAACCTGGATTACCAGCTTCTCTTTAAAAAATCGGAATATAACCTGGCAGCAGTGGCTAGAGCCAAATTGTAGTTGTCCTCTTGAGATTGGGGTTATTCATTCAGGGTTACTATGGTTCCTGCTGACCTGCTTCACTGCCTGGCTTCAGAGCATTATTTAGCTACAGTTAAATGATGTATTGTGCTTTGTGTCACTGTCAGAAAAACATGGAAGGTCAGAGGGCCATGGTTTTATTCTACGATGTCATTTCTAATGTTTTACATATTTATCATAGAGAATTCTTTATTGTCAAATATCAAATAATGGATGCCCTCTATGAGAACAGAAGTGTACTAGTGAAAAATACAAAAAGAATATGGCAATATCTACCCTAAAGAAATGATAGTCTTGAAGTAGAGATGAATCGGGGCCTCAGGAAACAATTAGAAAACAAGCATTTTACGCCTGATTCAACTTAAGTAAGTTTATACTTAAAATAAATTTGGAGGTGGTTCAGAGAAGGGATAACAATATGAACCAGAGTCAATTATGTACTCATTAGATTAAAGGCATTGCGCTAGGAACCACATTTCTGGGGAAATTAAAGTATGAGGCATTATACTTTTAAAAAATTGCAGTCTAATAGGACATGCCCACAAAGAGTTAAATAATTTCAATTAATATATCAAGTTTTGATGAGTGGTATGGTAAATACTACAGAATTAGATAAGAAATTGAGATTTTGGAGAGTAGGGAAAGGGCTGCACACAGAGACCGCTTCTGGAAAGAGGGGACTTTGAAATAGGATTCAAATTCTAAGAGGGCAAAAGCCGAGAGGAAATCAGAAGAACAAGGTTTAGGTACTTTAATAGGTTAGCCTTTTGTTGATTGAAAACTAGTTTGTCCTCCCCAAGAATGGAAGGATATGGCTCTAAAAGATATTATGAAAGAAGACATAGTGATTAGATGTAGGTGATGAAGAAGATTGAGGAATACTTACATGATAAGCAGAACCCCGAAGGGTAGTTAAAATAAGAAAGTTGAGGACATTTTAACACCAGTCTGTTACTGGGGGCGCCTACATAGGCCACGGTGATAACTTATTTATGTTAAAATAATTTAAAATAAAGTTACTTTATTTCTATTACAACCTTATAAAATGGTTCTCACTTTAGGGTCATAAAAGATATTCACTAGCTCAAACTGAAGTTATATTCTCTCCTCATTGATGTTGATGTCCATGAGACTGGTATCAGAGATTGTCAGCCAACCCCTCATCTTTTTATTCTGACTGGACTTTTGTGGTTCCTTATTCTAGCTTTAGCAGATATTAATTGCATTACCTTGGGCAAGGGACTTAATTTCTTACACTCTCACTTCCTTTATCTGTCTTAGGGATATTCATTACTTTACAGGATTATTGTGAAGCTTTGATATAAAAGCGGTTAGAAAATTTTTTTTAAATAAACTAATTAACATATAAGTTATAGCTGTTATTATTGCTTTGTTTTACATCTTAGTTCATCTCTAGGATTTTTCTGTTTTCTCTTCTGCTTTCTACTTTATCTCTGTGAAACTCAAGGCTTAGTTCCAATTTCTTCCCTTTAATATTACTCTCTTTTCATCAGTTGACATTAACACTTATTTCCCTAAGTCCAAAACCTCTTTCAAGCATCTAAAACTTAACACCTTAATTATCTTTTATCTTTCTCATTACCTTGCTACTGCTGACAAACTCCTCGGTTTATTTTCAGTCTAATTTTGTCCTCAATTTTACTACCTAGAGATACATTATAAATCAAACTCTCTAACATTTCTCATATTGTTTATGTTATTCTTTTTATCTATTTCTTAAAATCCAGGAATAAGCATCAAGATTTGAAAAGATGGTTATTGCCGTGTATTCAGTTCTGAATTAGAGCCTCATGAAGAATAAGCCATAGTATAAAGAAAACTGTGAATTGGCTATATTTACATGTATATGTGTTTAAAGAATAGAGGAATAGATTTTATTTCTTTTCATAGAGTTGTTATGAGAAGTAAATATGAAGTGTTAAGCAAGGTGTTTAGTGCATAGTGAGCATATAGTAAGTGTTCTATAAATGGTAGCTATTTTAATTGTCATTGGAAAACAGGGCCAGCCTTTGTTTATTGACAGAGTGATGATTTGATGAGCATTGCAAGACTCTCCTTTCCCAAGATCTGCCTATTATAGTTCCTAATAATATTTATTACTTTGGATTTAGAATTTTTGCCTTTGAGGCTTACCTGCTAATATTAACATAAATCTCTTGGGACTGGGGGTAATTGGAAGGAGTATCTCAGGGACTGATAATGTTCTATTTCTTAATCTGGTTGCTGATTACACATGTGTCACTGTGAAGATTATGATTTATGTCCTATTTTGCATGTATGCTATATTGTAATAGTCAACCTGGAAAAAATAAACATAACCCAAGGAATTCTATGTCAGAAATATTATCAGTCATTGATATATATTGATGTAAATTTTTTAACTGATTTTTTTATTAGTTTCAAGTGTACAAAACAACATAATGATTAGATATTTACACATCTCACAAAGTGATAACCCCAATAAGTCTATTATCCATCTGACACTGTACATAGTTATTACAATATTATCAGCTATATTCTGTATGCTGTACAATATATCCCCATGACTATTTTTTTAAAATTATAGTTGACATTCATTATTATTTTATGTAGGATTCAGGTAGCCAACATAGTGGTTAGATGTTTATATAATTTATGAAGTATTCCTCCAATAAATCTAGTACCCAACTGACACTACACGTAGTTTTTACAATGTTGTTGACTATATTCCCTATGCTGTACTTTACATCCCTGTGATTATTTTGATAACTGGCAATTTGTACTTCTTAAGCCCTTTCACCTTTTTTACCCATTTCCTCAACCCTCTACCATCTGGGAACCATCAGTTTGTTCTCTGTATCTGTAAGTTTGTTTCTCTTTTGTGTGTTTATTTATTTTGTTCTTTAGACTCTACATGTAAGTGAGAGCATATGGTATTTGCCTTTCTCAGTCCGACTTATTTCACGTAGCATACCATCTAGGTCCATCCATGTTGTTACAAATAAGATTTCATTCTTTTTTTAATATTCAATTGTGTATATGTACCACAATTTCTTTATCCAATTGTCTGTTGAGGGGCATTTCAGTTGTTTCAATAACTTCGCTATTGTAAATAGCGCTGAAGTGAACATAGGGGAACATATATCTTTTTGAATTAGTGTTTTGGATTTCTTTAGATAATAACCCAGGAGCGGAACTGCTAGGTCATAAGGTAATTCTGTTTTTTATTTTTATTTATTTATTAAATTTATCAGGGTGACATTAGTAGTAAAATTATATAGGTTTCAAGTATACATCTCTATAATACATCATCTATTGGACAGTTTGAACGAATCCATCATTCAGGAACGTCCAGAGCTTGTTAATTATAAAGAAGTTGTGTTCCATCACGACAACCCAAGACCACACACAAGTTTGATCACCCGTCAAAAATTATTGGAACTTGGATGGGATGTGTTGCTACACTCACCAAACTCACCTGACCTGGCGCCATCAGACTTCCACTTGTTTCGCTCTCTTTAAAACTCCTTGCGTGGTATAACATTCAATTCAGATGAAGCTCTAAATCAGCACCTTGTTCAGTTTTTCACAAATAAAGACAGGTCCTTCTATGAACGAGGAATTATGCAGCTCACTGAAAGATGGCAAAAGGTTATCGAACAAAACGGGCAATACGCGGGTGGCTGGTTGGCTCAGTTGGTTAGAGCGCAGTGCTAATAATACCAAGGTTGCCAGTTCGATCCCCACATGGGCCACTGAGATGTGCCCTCTTTAAAAAAAAACAAAAGGGCAATATATCATTGATTGATCTTTGTTCTTTATATAAATAAATGACCTTAAAAAACATAGACAAAATACATCATGACTTTTCCAACAACCCAATATTTTTTTTAAAGATTTTATTGGGGAATTGGGGGAGGGGACAGCGTTGGGGAATCAGGGAAGGGGAACAGACAAGTTGCTGTTGGCAACTGCACATTCATGGGGAAACTTAATAAAAAGCAATCTGATATAGTTTAACAGCTTGAGCTTTTCATGGCTACATACACCACTTAAAAATGTGTAAACTTAACCAAATCTGTCACTTCAGAACTTAAAACGAGTTTTCATTTTGAGTTAAATCATAATACAAATGATGTAATTAAAATAGATCACCTGGAAAGAATTTAGGGTGCTGAGATATTTCACATGCTGAACAAGCTTAAAAACCTCTAAGATATAAAAGCCACTTAAAAATAATTCACAGCAAGGGAGAAGGTCCAACTTGGTGGAATAGGTAAATGTGCCTGCAACCTCCCAGGATCACATAAAAATTACAATTAAATTATTGAACAGTCAACCTCAAGAATCATCTGAAGACTAGCTGAACAGAACCCCTATAACTAAGGATATAAGGAAGAGGCCACATAGAAACTAGTAGGAGGGGAGGACACCAAAACGGGCTGACCCCAAACCCACAGGTGGTGGTCAGGCACCAGGAGTGACATCTCGGTGGTAGAGGTCCCCCTGAAGAGTGAGGGGTCCCAGCCCCACAGCTAGCTCCCCAACCCAGGAGACCTATGCTGGGAGGAAGAGTCCCAACAGCATCTCATAGTGTAAATGTGTAAGGATTCTGTCTGTCCATCCTGGTAAAAAGGAAACCCAGACATCCTTTTAAACAGCCTGCACACAGCCTCATTCATTTGTGAGCACTTACGCTGGGCTCCGAGGGAGGGGCAGCAACTGGAGAGATGCCAGAGACATACAGGGGAAAAAACCTGAGTTGTGTGGCTTCAGGACAAGGGCTGGAGGGACAGCTGCCACTGTCCCTATGTGGATCCTGCTTCACATGTGGCCTACAGGAGGGTCCCATCTTTCCTGTGTTAAAACTACTCCCACAGGGCCAAATCTGAGACTGCATTGGTCTGGTAAAATCCATTCATGTGCCATCTTGGCAACTACCTTGAACCCTGCCTGTCTAGCCAGTGTGGCATTGTCTGGGAGACTCTAAGCTCCTGAGAGGCCAGCCCTGCTCCCATAAACTGCGGGAGGCTCCTACAGCAGTGCTTGGCCAGCAGTGGATTGGGAAACTTTTGGTAGCGAGCGGTAAGCCCAAATTTTTGCTGCAGCCTTTTTTGGGCAGCTGGCAGGGATCTGTGGGCCCTTGCTGTGCAGTGGCTAGCGAGGGGAATCTGGGGGGATTTTGTGGAGTGGCCACAGGCTCAGTACTGGCATAAGAACTGAATCTGTATTAACTTTGTAAAAACCACGAGCCACATTCCGTGACTCCCAAGAGCCCCCACCCTGCCCAATTCAGGTGGCATCACTGGGAGCACTGACACCACCAGGTAAAAAAGCCTGGCCCACACACCTAAGAAGGTTCTTTAAGTGGCTGGGCCAGCTGGTGGTAACAGGCCTGGGGGGAATTGGATCTTTGGCTAAGCTGCCCCAGGCCTATCCTGGTGACAGCTGGCCTCTGTTCACAGCATGGCAACTCCCACACACCTACATGTTCAACAGTGATGGCAACCAACTGCTTATAGTTTTGTAGATCCTACTAGGTAGCTCCGGGCTGGTCACAGGCAAGGCTGAAATTTGAGTGCATGGGAGCGTCTCCCAAGAGGCACCAGAAACAACACACCCAGAGGCCAGCTTCAGACCACAACAGAGTACTACCTGATTAGCCCCACAAGCGACACACCTAAAGGGTGCATGTATAGCCAATCCTCACAGCCAGTTAGCCGTAGAGTCAAACCCACCCACTGATAAACCAAAAGCAATCAAGGATCAACTGCGACAGTAAATACACAAAACACACACAAGGAACACTTCGGGAACACATGCACATGTGATCAGGAAGATGTGCGACTGGATCACATGGGACACCTACTACATAAGGTCACCCAGCAAAGACTGAGAGACATAGGAGATCTACCTAATACATAGAAACAAACACAGAGAGGCAGCCAGAATGAGAAAACAAAGAAACATGTCCCAAATTAAAGAACAGGAGAAACCTCCGGAAATAGAACTAAATGAAATGGAGGCAACCAACCTACCAGAGACAGAGTTTAAAACACTGGTTATAAGAATGCTTAAGGAACTTAGCGAGAATTCAACAAGAGATAGTAAGCATAAAGAAAGACATAGAAACTATAAAAAAGATCCAGTCAGAAATAAAGTACAATAACTGAAGTGAAGAATACACTAGAAGGAATCAATAGCAGATTAGATGAAATAGAGGATCAAATCAGCAATTACAAGGTTGCAGAAAACATCTAATCAGAGCAGCAAAAGGAAAAAAGAGTTAAAATAATGAATATAGTTTAACCTTTGGACAACAACAAGAGTAACAACATTCATATCAAAGGAGCACCAGAAGGAGAAGAGAGGCAGCAAGGGATTAGAAACATATTTGAAGAAATAATGACTAAAAATTTCCCTAACCTGGTGAGGGAAATAGATATACAAAGACAGGAAGTGCAGAGTCCCAAACAAGATAAACTCAAACAGGCCCATACCAAGACACATTACAATTAAAATGCCAAAGGTTAAAGACAAAGAGAGAATCCTAAAAGTAGAAAGAGAAAGACAACTAGTTACTTACAAGAGAGCTCCCATAAGGTTATAACCTGATTTCTCCAAAGAAAATTTGCAGGCCAGAAGGGAGTGGCAGGAAATAGTCAAAGTGAGGAAATACAAGGGCCTACAACCAAGATTACTCTACCCAGTAAGGCTGTTATTTAAATTGAAGGAGAGAGAAAGAGCTTCCCAGACATGAAAAAGCTGAAGGAGTTCATTAACACAAAGCCAGTGTTACAATAAATGTTACATTCAGTAGAAAAAGGGGGAAAACAAACAAACAAAAGAACAAAAATATAAATAAAATGGCAATAACTATGTACCTATTGATAATCACTTAAATGTAAATGGATTAAATGCTCCAATCAAAAGACATAGGGTAGCTGAATGGATCAGAAAACAAGACCCATGCATATGTTATCTACAAGACACACATCTCAAATTGAAATATACACATAACTGAAGATAAAGGATTAGAAAACGATACGTCACACAAATACAAATAAAAAAAATGCTGGAGTAGCAATATTTATATCGGACAAAATAGACTAAAATGAAGACTATAACAAGAGACAAAGGAGGACATTACATAATGATAAAGAGATAAATCCAAAAAGAGGACATAACCCCAGTAAACACCTATGCACCCAACATAGGAGCCCCTAAACATATAAAAAAATATTGACCAACATAAAAGCATAGATTGACAGTAACACAATCATAGTAGGGGACTTTAACACCCCATTGACACCAATGAACAGATCTTCCAGACAGAAAACACGGAAACAGCAGCCTTTGAGGACACACTAGACCAGATGGCTTTAATTGATATTTTTAGAGCATTTCACCCCAAAGCAGCAGAACATTCACTCTTTTGAGATGCCCATGGAACATTTCCCAAGATAAACTACATGTTAGGCCACAAAACAAGTCTCAATAAATTTAAGAAATTTATATCTGAAATCATGTCAAGCATCTTCTCTGACCACAGTGGTATGAAGCTAGAAATCAATTACAAGACAAAAACCAGAAAAACACATAAACACATGGAAGCTAAATAACATGAACAGGGGAAGTGCTCACAAGTGAATGAGTCTGTGTGCAGGCTGTTTAAAAGGATGTCTGGGTTTCCAGGCACCTTCCTTTTTACCAGGATAGACAGACAGAATCCTTACACATTTACACTATGAGATGCTGTTGGGACTCTTCCTCCCAGCATAGGTCTCCTGGGTTGGGGAGCTAGCTGTGGGGCTGGGACCCCTCACTCTTCAGGGGGACCTCTACCACCGAGATGTCACTCCTGGTGCCTGACCACCACCTGTGGGTTTGGGGTCAGCCCGTTTTGGTGTCCTCCCCTCCTACTAGTTTCTATGTGGCCTCTTCCTTATATCCTTAGTTATAGGGGTTCTGTTCAGCTAGTCTTCAGATGATTCTTGAGGTTGACTGTTCAATAATTTAATTGTAATTTTTATGTGATCCTGGGAGGTTGCAGGCACATTTACCTATTCCACCAAGTTGGACCTTCTCCCTTGCTGTGAATTATTTTTAAGTGGCTTTTATATCTTAGAGGTTTTTAAGCTTGTTCAGCATGTGAAATATCTTAGCACCCTAAATTCTTTCCAGGTGATCTATTTTAATTACATCATTTGTATTATGATTTAACTCAAAATGAAAACTTGTTTTAAGTTCTGAAGTGACAGATTTGGTTAAGTTTACACATTTTTAAGTGGTGTATGTAGCCATGAAAAGCTCAAGCTGTTAAACTATATCAGATTGCTTTTTATTAAGTTTCCCTATGAATGTGCAGTTGCCATGTATTCATTCATTTTGTCTTCTGCTAGGACAGCAGAGAAGTGGTAGTAGGCACCCAAGGTGGGTTAAAGTAAAATGTATGGTAGAAAAAGACTGAAAATTGAAAATATTCTACTGATACCAGTTATTAGCAAATTGTGAAAACATTGACATTATTTAGTTTTTGGCAGTAGAACATCTTAGTCTAGTTCATCTTGATCTAAACAGGATTCTAGGGAGCATGTTTTAAGGAATACTGCTTCAGAGTATAACTATTTTTTTTCTGAGAATTATACATACAGAAATAAACTGGATCATATTTTGTCTGTTTATTTGTAATATAAAGACTTTTCTAAACCAATTTAAAAACTGGTTGTTAAAAAATTATTTATCACTCTGAAACATGCTCATATTTTTGCTATCCAGTTATTTAGGTGTGATTCCATCTTATAAAAATCTGTATCTGTATCTATTTTTAGATGACTTCAAACCTGCTTCTGTTGATACTTCTTGTGAAGGAGAGCTTGAGGTCGGCAAAGGTGAACAGGTGACAATAACTCTGCCAAATATAGAAGTGAGTATTTACATATTTAGACTAAAAGAATGTTTTTGTAAGATTTCCACTAAATTTAAATGAAAATAATTGCACAATTTATGTAGTGACAATCAGTTAAACACAGAAAACAAAAAACATTATTTTAGGTAAAACAGCCTTAAAATACTTTAATTAATAAGTTTCAGGAGTTGTATCAAATGGTTTGAAACAATTGGAAGTCTAACAAATATTTATTAAATTACTTTTATGAGCCAGATTTTGTAGTCTGAACTAGGAATAATAACATATCCCCTGCCTTCCAGTCCTAATCTGTAATAGCAGACAGACATATAAACATCTAGTGCTGTAAGTTAGAGCATGTACAAAATTCTGTGCAAGCACATAAGTGGAATCAAATACTCTGCCAAGTGGAATCTTGAAAGGATTCCAAAACAGATGTTCTTTAAGTTGAGCTTTAAAGGACAAGTAGAATTTTGTGAGGTAGAAAGGGAGTAGAATATTCTAAGCAGAAGCAGAAGAAACATCATGTGAAAGACTAATGGAGAAAAAACAATAAGTTTGTGGAATAACTGATTTAATATAGTAAATTACAAATTAATGAAAAATGATTGATAGGAGAAGAAACTATCAATAGAAAGGTAGGTTGGAATCAGATTGTGAAGAATCTTTTATGTTGGAATGTAGAATTTGGACTTTATTCCATAGGTATTGGAGAACCATTAGAGGTTTTTAAGTCGAGGGCTAACATAAATAGATTTGTGCTTTTAGATTGATTTTAGCAATAGTTTAGGGAATGAGTTACAAAAGAAAGGCAATAAGGTCAGGAAGACCTTAACCAAAAGTTTAAAATTTTGTCTGTTTTCCAATTTCCAGATGTAGCCAAGTAACACTATCAAATACTATTTAAATATACAAGTTCTTTTTTGTATGCTCTAGTTTTCTCAGTCCTTGAGTTAGAAATTTCTTTTTTTAAAATTTTTATTAAATTTATTCAGGTGATATTGGTTAGTAAAATTATATAGGTTTCAAGTGTACAATTCTATAATACATCATCTATATATTGCATTGTGTGTTCACCACCCAGAATAAGTTCTCCTTCTATCACTATATATTTGACCCCTTTAATCCTCTTCTACCATTCCCCTTCCCCCCTTACCCTCTGGTAACCACTAAACTGTTGTCTGTGTCTATGAGTTTTTGTTTCTTTGTTTCTCTTGTTCATTTGTTGCTTTCAGTTTTATATCCAACTTATGAGTGAAGTCATTGTTCTTGATTTTTTCTGTCTGACTTATTTCGCTTAGCATGATAATCTCAAGCTCCATCCATGTTGTTACAAATGGCAGTATTTCATCTTTTCTTATGGCCGAATAGTACTACATTGTGTATATCTACCCAAAATATCTGAAAACATTTATCCGTAAAGATATATGTACCCCTATGTTCACTGCAGAGGCCAAGACATGGAAACAACCAAAATGTCCTTCAATAGATGATTAGATAAAGATGTGAGTTAGAAATTTCTTAGCATTCAACTTAAATATTTTTTTGTTTTTATATTGACTTGATCTATTCTCAGAGAAAGCCAAGACTGTAATTTTAACATGTAAAGAAAACACTGGACTTCCTGAGATTGTTTTGGTTTTGTTTAATTTTTGTAATAATATATGCATATATGAGATGGCTTATCATGGTTTGAAGTATTGAAAGCAAGCTCTCTATCTTCTAGTCTCATACCTTTTTCTTATTTTTATCAGTCAAGACTATTGAGACCCCACTATTATGTCAGACTGTATCAGCTGATGCCTCTGAATGTTTTCCTAAGGTATATTAAATTTGTGTAGGCTTTTTATTGTACATTTCTCATTTGCTCCATTAGAAACTGAAGGAAATGAAAAATCAATTCAGTGTGAGTCATTGTGGATTTGTATTACTTTCTTTGTATTATTCTGTTATGAAAATGTTCAGATTCTGACATCCCTAAAATAGTTTGGAAATCTAGCAGTCAATAATGTAAGTCTTTTTTGTCTTATGATACTTATGAAAGAAAGACCTAAACCATTAACTTAATTTTAAAAGTTGTTGAAAAACCTTCAGTTGATAATAAGCACCACTAGCCTGGTTTCAGATTATAGGATTATTGATCAGTGCTGATTGGTTGGAAGAAAAACTTTAGTTGGGCTCTTCTTTGCCATATAGAATATTGTTTTCTCAAACTGCAATCCTTCGATCCTCATTCTTTGTATTGCTTTTTTACTCTAACCAGGTGGGTAGTCTTACATTTGTTAATAAACCTTTTTCATTCACAGAGATCCTGTTTAATCAAGAGTTACCATTCACCTTGTGTTTGGTTATGGTCTCAATTGAAATACCTCTTAAAGGAATGACAACTATAGGAGGAAGTTTTTAAGCCTTCAAATTGTAAATTTCTGAAACAGCAAAGAAATCATCTGGGAAAAAGTGACTCCCCACCCACCCCACCAGAGATATGTCCAAAAAGAATATGCCTCAGTGTTTTTGTGTGTGTATATGTGTGCATGAGAAAGAAAAAGAGGGAGAGGCAAATGGACAGGCAGACCATATATACATGTACCTTCTGCATGATAAGTCCTACACTAGTTAACTATTGGGATATATAGGTCAGTGTCTTAAAAAATATGCCGTTTAATGAGGAACACAGGAAATAATGGATTAAAATATGGAACTGTAAGGACTATCATAAAGGTATATATAGAATATTATGAGAGCACAAAAGAGAGGTAACTCAGCCGAGGGAGGGAGGAGAGACATCAGGATACCCTGTTTTCAAAATGAGTTGAGGTTGCCTAGTTGAAGGAAAGAGGAAAGGACATTTTAGGCAGAGAAAAGAAAAAGACATAGGCTAAGACAAAGCAACAGAAGAGCCTGTTACATTTGAAGAACTATGTATAAGCCACTATGGCTAAGTCACAAGGGGTCGATGTGGGGACATAGTAGGCTGGAAAGGTACTTAGAAATCAGATAGTAAAAGATCTAACGTGTAATGCAAAGTATGTGAACTTTATCCTATATATAACTGTTTTAGACAGCTAGAATGAAAGAATTGTTAAATTTACCACCTGTCAAGAACAAGCATATTTTTTTCTGCCCTGCATACAGTCCTTAAACTTAATCAGTGGGTTTAGTGTGACAGGTCCTGTTCCTTGATATATTCATTTTCCTTGATTTGCATAGGGAATCACCACTTTAAGAAAAGACCAGATTTAAAAAACTAAACTTATGAAGAAAGGAGAGGAGGGGTAGGAAATATGGTTCACGGCTTCTGTTCCCTTATCTGTACAATACATTGATTGTATTAGAATTGAATCCCAATGCAATATATAGATGATGTACTATAGAAGTGTACACTTGAAACCTATATAATTTTACTAACCAATAAATTTAATAAGCATTTAAAAAAGAAAAAGAATTGAACCCCAGTTGCCTGTTGTAGACCAATGAAACAAATCTTTATTGGTTCAGGGCAAGTACTTTCCTCAATGATGACTGCCTAAAGATCTCAGCCTCTCTTCATCTCTGACATTTTTACTACCCTTCTTATTGTCAGAGCAGTAAATTTAAGTAGTTAGGTGACTTGAAGTATAACATAGATTGCGAAACACAGATCTCAAAGTCCCTCCCAACCAAATTTCCATTATAAATTTCAAGTAATGATAATTAACTTTTTAAACAGGGATCAACTCCACCAGTAACTGTTTTCAAAGGTTCAAAGAAACCTTACTTAAAAGAATGCATTTTGATTATTAACCATGATACTGGAGAATGTCGACTAGAAAAACTCAGCAGCAACATCACTGTAAAAAAAACAAGGTATGTGGTTAACTGAATAAATTATTTTATCAGCACATAAATTGTTAAGGAAATATCAGTGAAAAAAGTTATTGGATTAAGTCAGTTATTATATGAGGGTTATTTCTGTGTTGTACAAAAATGTTTGAATATTTTCCAAGTTTTAATTTGGTGGAGAGCCTTAGCCACAAGCTTGTACCTTTTCTCCCTGTGATATATAAAAGCTTGTGCAGATATATGTGCAAATATACCTTATTCTATTGTAGATGCTTACAAAGAACTGAATGGAAAGGAGCCATTATACACTCTTCAAAATAATTTCACCTTCATTAGTAAAAGTTTATTAAGCACCTAGAATATATAAGGCACTAGGAAAAGGAGAGTTTTCTATATAAATACTAACCTCAAAATTTCTGCATTTTAAATGGATTAACATATAATTCCATTAGAAAAGTCAAGAGAATATAGCTATCTCAAATCCATTTTTGGAAACAAGCAGGTACATTAATTACCATGTAACATAAGGGACTTGCTTTAAAAGCTATACAAGGGCCGGCAGAGTGGCGTGATGGTTGGGAGCTGGCTTGGGATGCCGGAGGGCCCCGGTTCGGATCCCACGTGTGAGGGCCAGTGATGCTGCCCTCCTCAGCTGAGATGCAGCTCAACCTGGAGCTGGGCTGCCGTGAGTCACTGGCGACGGCGGCGTGGGCTGCAGCCCCTGTGGCAGTGGGTTGCCATGGGCTACCGTGTGTAGCCAGCAGCCAGCGTGAGCGGCCAGCAGCCGCAGTGAGCGACAGCAACTTGTCTGTTCCCCTTCCCCCAGTTCCCCAGCACTGTTCCCATCCCCCCAATTCCCCAATAAAAATCTTAAAAAAAAAAAAAGCTATACAAATAGTGTAGACAAAAATTGCTCTAGGAAATTAAAGGAAGGGAGAGGTTATGGTTTATTGGAGCATTCAGGTAGCCTTTATTGATGACCTTGAGAGGAGTTTAAGATTTAGGGTTTTTCTTCCCCCCGAACATACTTGTTGATAAGAATTATCTTCAGTGCTTGTTAAATATATGAGTTTCCAAATCTAACTTCAGATTAAGAAGAAGCCTGGGAAGCTCTATTTTTCATTTTCCCTGCCGTGCACATAATGTTTATTAGTAGGAAGGTTTGGAAAATACTGATTTAATGGATGAGAGAGAACGTGAGGATGTAAGCAAGGTTTGAAAGCAGGAATATTTCTGACTTATTTGGGGCCAGTGAATAAGACCCATTTGAATAGGGCAGAGATTTATCTCTGTGTGTATATAAACAAGTATTGGAAAGTGAGGAGTGAGGTTGATAGTGGATTAGAGGTAATGTCATAAAGGAAGGTTGAAGCTAATGCCTTCAATATTAACTATGAAATTAGGACATTGTCTTATTGTCAGTAGTTATATATTAAATTTTTTAAACTAGGGATTAAATTTTTTTAAATTAGAGTTTATCGGGGTGACAATTGTTAGCAAACTTACATAGATTTAAGATGTACAATTCTGTAATATTTTAAAACTTTAATCCACCAAACAAACGGAGTAAAATGAAACAACATGGGAAACAGAAAAATGCAAAAAACACATTTTTTGAGAGCAGGAATGAAGAAAAAAGTGAGGTGCTAAATACTTTGTGAAGGAAGAACTGACAGGATTTGGTGACTAGAAATGGGAGAGGCAGAAGTCAAGCATAATTGTGTTTTATACTCTTTTTTTTAAATCTTTTTTTAAGTTTTTATTTTTTTTTATTATGAAATACACATTTTTTTAATTATACTCTTTTTTCAAAAGTATTGAAAATACATGGATCTTCGTTAGTAACATGTTTTAAAGTTATGAATGAAAAATGTGGAAGTGACTTAATTTTGACAGAAATGATAATTTTAGAATTTAGGGAACACATATGTATTATATGCTTCCATATATTTTTTTATTTTAAGCATCCGTGTATGTCTTACCTCTTTAATTTTGAGCAGTGTTTTTTTTTTACTCATATTTGTATCCCTCAATGGATGTGTGTACATGCCATGCATATAAAGAGGGCTCAATAAATTTTGTTAAATAATGAATTAAATTAATGGTTTAGTTCTTGAATATCATTTTAAGGTTGTCTAGGGAAAAGAATAAGTGGTCAATTTTAGTAAATGTGTAAGTTGAAATTGTTGTTACATTGCCATCATACCTATTTTGACTTTTGATATTCTTAATTGCAGAGTTGAAGGAAGCAGTAAAGTTCAGCCTCGTGTAGAGCAACAGCAGCAACAAATGCGGAATTTAACTAGGACTCCTAATTTTGTAAAACAGTCTCCATCCGAAGACAAAATGTCCCCAACATCTCCAATGGATGATATTGAAAGAGGTAAAATCTAAGTGTCTATAATGTTCATTTATAAGAAATAATTAAGAATAAGTAAAAATTTTTATTTTAATTAACAAGGCCACTAACTATATAATCTTTTATTGAGAGCATAATATTTTTATGGGTTTTTTTGGGGAGAATAGTGTAGTTTATGATTTAGGGTATTATGTAATTATGCATCTATGTAACAGCATTTGTTTCTTTTCTTATTATTCAGGGGGGAAAGTGTTTAGATGTGTGTAACTGGAGTTTTCTTCTTTTTGACAGTTGTGATGATTCAAATTCAGTTCTTCACAGCATCTTCCTGTCGAAGTTCTTTATGTATAGCCAAACTATAGATGTCTAAGATGTCACCCAACCAATAGTAAAGTGAGGAGATAGTAAGCGGAAGCAGCAGGCAAGTTCTTCTCAATTGCTGCTCACTTCTCAGCAGGAAGGTGTTTCTAGGGAGACACAGTCGTTTTGGAAGTAAGGAAATTTAAATCTCCATTTTTTTTTTCTAGCTGCAGTTTGGGTGCTGTTGTTACAGTAATTGTGGTAGGAATAAGACTCTGATCACCAAAGTATACAAGGATTTGCCTCTACACTTTTCCTTCATAACATGCATGTTGCTCTCAGTTCCACTTGCCCCCTTCTAGACCCAGCATAGCATTAGTTCCCTAATGTATTAGTGTTCCTCCTCTTTGTTGCTAAAAGGGATCTTGAATTTTATTATTATATAACATCTGCTTCCAAATGGATTTGAATCATGATTTCATTATATACGTGTATACAGTAAAATACTGGAACAGAAAATAATGGTATTAAAGATGAAGAGGAAGAAAATGTGTTCATTAATAAAACATTAAATTTACAGCTGAGCTTCCTAGCCACTAAGTCAAAACTAAAGTCCTAAGTAGCATATTTTGTATCATCTAAGGGACAAGTTCCAAAGAATCGGACTCTTCACTGCTGCTCAATTCTAAAAGGAATTCATCATATGGAACCTGTTCTATATAAGGAGGCATTAAATTATATAGTATCTTCAAGAATCATTTAAAATACAAGAAGTTCCTATATGTGCCAGTTTTTTAACAGAGATCTTAATGAAAGCATTTATTGAAGCACTATATTATAAAGGATAAGTTAACATGATCCAAGCATAAGATCTAACTTAGTATAAGAAATTACATTGAGATATTTGTATGGCATATTCCTTAGATGGTCTTCTTTTAAATAGTTTCTTCACCTTACTATGAATCATCTTTTCACATTTATATTTAGATGTCTGGCACTTCTATTAGTGTTTCTCTGGTTTAGTTTTTACATTTACATGTTGGCTTTACTTCGAATTTTAGTTTAAGAAATAAGATAAAAATCCAAATTTCCCTCCTCTTCAACAGTATCAATAAGTAGTATTGATAAAAAAATCAACAAATATGGTATTGACAAAGAGTATCAATATCCAATTATTGAATAAGCCATCATTTCTTCTGTAGATATGGAAAGCCATTTTTCCACATGCAGAATTTCTATATGGATTAAACCTACTCACAACATAAAATATACAATGGCCAATAAATATATGAAAAATTGATCAAAGTCACTAATGCTTTTAAAATGCAAGTTTTAAAGGCAAGAAAATTTTTTTCATTAATGAGCTTGGCAGTAGCTAAACCATTTGTCCACATTCAATACTGGTGAGGACATAAAGGGAAGCAAGTATGTTTATACATTTTTGGAAGAATTTTATTAAAATATAGCTAACATAAAATATTATATTAGTTTCAGGTGTACACCACAGTTATTCAGCATTTATATACCTAAAGAAGTGATCACCATGATAAGTCCAGCAACCATCTGACACTGTACTACGCTATCACAATATTATTGACTATATTCCCTATGCTGTACATTACATTCCCATGACTTATTTGTTTTATATCTGGAAATTTGAACCTCTTATTCCCCTTCACCTTTTTCACCCCTTTTTAAATTTTTCAATTACAGTTGACATTCAGTATTATTTTATATTAGTTTCAGGTGTATAGCATAGTGGTTAGACATTTATATAATTTAAGAAGTGAACCCCCTAACTAGTCTAGTATCCACCTGGCACTATACATAGCTATTACCATATTATTGACTATATTCCCTTTGCTGTACATCCTTATGACTATTTCATTACCAATTTCAGGGATATCAGCCTATAATTTACTTTTTTTGTAATATCTTTGTCTGGCTTTGCAATCAGAGTAATGGGAGACCCATAAACGAGTCCTCTTGAGTTTTTTGGAATGGGATGAGAAGGATAGGCATTAATTCTTATTTGGATGTTTGGTAAAATTCACCTGGGAAGACATCTCGTCCAGGACTTTTGTATGGGGGGAGGTTTTTTTTATTACTGGTTTGATTTT
>NW_017731358.1:7421676-7422506 GCF_001890085.2 Hipposideros armiger | reverse complement strand
ATTTTTTTAATGCTGCAAATTATTTGAATTTTTACAATGGATTTGTTATTTTTCAGATAATGATTATTTATTTAGAAGATAACATAATGTTGAATAACGTTAATGTAAAACAACTCATTTTGAATTAATTTTGGTGTATGGTGACAGAGAGCAGTCTTGTTTCATTCTTTTGCATGTGGCTTTCCAATTTTCCTAGTGCCATTTATTGAAGAGACTTCGTTTTCTCCACTGTATGTTTTTGGTTCCTTTGTCAAAAATTATCTGTCCATATATATGTTGGTTTATTTCTGGGTTCACAATTCTGTTCCTTTGGTCTGTGTGTCTGTTTTTCTGCCAATACCATGCTATTTTAATTATTGTCACGTTGTAGTATAATTTGAAGTCAAAGAATGTGATACCTCTGTCCTTGTTCTTTTTTCTCAGGATTGCTTTGGCTACTCAGCAGTCTTTTGTGATTCCATACAAATCTAATGATTTTTTTGGTTTATCTCTTTAAATAAATGCCATTGGGATTTTCGGGGGGATTGAATTAAATCTGTGTATTGCTTTGGGTAATATGGCCCTTTTAACTATGTTGATTCTTCCAATCCATGAACACAAACTAGCTTTTCATTTCTTTGTGTCTTCTTCAATTTTTTTTTAGTAAGGTCTTGTAGTTTCAGTGGATATGTTCTTCATCTCCTTTGTTATGTTTATTCCTAGGTATTTTATTCTTTTTGTTATAATTGCAAAAGGAATTGTCTAACTCAAAATGAATCAAAGACCTAATCATAAAACCTGAAACAATAAATTGCATAGAAGAAAACATAGGTACTAGACTTATGGACCTT
>NW_017731358.1:7417776-7420961 GCF_001890085.2 Hipposideros armiger | reverse complement strand
GGAGGTTCCTCAAAAAATTAAGAATAGAATTACCGTATGACCCAGCAATCCCTCTTCTGGGTATCTACCCCCAAAAATCTAAAAACATTTATCCATAAAGATGTATGTGCCCCTATGTTCATTGCAGCATTATTCATAATAGTCAAGACATGGAAACAACTGAAGTGTCCTTCGATAGATGATTGGATAAAGAAGATGTGTTACATATATACAATGGAATATTACTTGGCCATAAGAAAAGATGAAATACTACCATTTGTGACAACATGGATGGTCTTGAAATTATCATGTTAAGCCAAATAAATCAGACAGAAAAAGTTGAGAGCCATATGATTCCACTGATATGTGGGATCTAAAACTAAAAGCAACAAATAAACAAAATAAGCAAGACAAACAAACAAGCAAAAGCTCATAGACACAGTCAACAGTTTAGTGGTTATCAGAGGGTAAAGGGGAGGGAGATAGAAGAGGGTAAAGGGAGCCAAATATATGGTGATGGAAGGAGATTTGACTTTAAGTGGTGAACACACAATATAATATATAGATGATGTACTATAGAATTGTACTTGAAACCGATATAATTTCATTTGTCAATGTCACCCCAATAAATTCAATTGAAAAAATCTTAACATAAATGAAAATGGAAGTATAATATACCAAAACTTATGGGATGCAATAAAAGCAGTTCTAAAAGGGGAGTATATAGTAATAAATTCCTACAATAAGAAAAAAGAAAGATTTTAACTAACCTAACTCTACACTTCAAGGAACTAGAAGAACAACAAAGTAAACCCAAAGTTAGAAGAAGGAAGGAAATTATAAATATTAGAGCAGAAATAAAAGAAATAGAGACTAGAAAAACTATTCATAGAAAAGATGAATGAAACTAGGTTGGTTTTTTGAAAAGATATAATTGACAAACCTTTAACTAGACTAACAAGGAAAGAAAAACAGAAGGCTTAAATAAAATCAGGAATGAAAGAGATATTGCAACAAATACCACAGATACAAATATTCATAAGAGACTACTATGAACAATCATATGTTAACAAATTGGATCACATAGAAGAAATGGATAAATTCCTAGAAATAAACAACCTACCAAGACTAAATCATGAAGAAATAGAAAATTTGAACAGACCAATAATGTATGAAGATTGAATCAGGAATCAGAAACCTTCTAGCAAAGAAAACCCCAGGACCAGATGGCCTCACTGGTGAAATTCTACCAAATGTTTAAAGAATTAATGCCAATTTTTCTCAAACTACTCCAGTAAATTGAAGAAGAGGGAATACTTTCAAGTTCATTTTTATGAGACCAGCATTTCCCTGATACCAAAGCCAAATAAGGACACTACAAGAAAAGAAAATTATAAGCCAATATCTGAAAAGAAAATTACAGGCCAATATTTGAACCTAGATGCAAATATCCTCAACGAAATACTAGCAAACCGAATTCAACAGCACATTAGAAGGCATGATCAAGTGGTATTTTTGCTTGGGATGCAAGGATGTTGTAACATGCAAATCAATAAACATGATATGGCACATTAACAGAATGAAGACTAAAAATCATATGATCATCTCAGTAGATGCAAAAAAGCATTTGACAAAATTCAGCATATGTTCACAATAAAACTAATTCATTGTACATTTTAAGTATATACAATTTTATTTGTCAATTATACCTCAATAGAGCCGACAAATTAAAGAAATTCATCTGTATGTAGTATGTTGCATTATATGTATTGGGGAAATTGGAGCTGGAGGATGGTTTCTGCTGAAATGGATTTTAATTTTTACAGTTTTAATTTTTCACACTTTTATTATATTTTATTTGAATAACATGTATGTTTGAGTATAATGGTATAAATTAGTGTAGTGTTTAGATTTAGACACTGCCTATGTCTTAATTTTCATAATCCCAGCATTGAAATATGGCTTGGCTTGATGCCAGAGGAGCTCTTTTAAAAAAAATTTTGTGGGGGTTCTTGAACTGTGTGTGTATATTTTNTCACCAGTGTAGAGTTAGCGGAGCTCACCAGGCCAGTGAAATTTCAGATTTGGCTATGTGGAGGGAGGGCTCAACACAGGGACAATGGCAGCTACCCCTACAGCCCTCGCCCTGAATCCATGCATCTCAGTCCCTTTTCATATTTCTGGCACTTCCTGAGCCATAGTCCCTCCACTGGAGCCCAGAATAAGTGCCTTGGAGTGAGGGAGTCTGGGTTTGGGCTCTTTAAGAAGATGCCTAGATTTCCAGCTGCCTTGCATCTCACCTGATTGGACAGAATCCCCGGTGATTTTCACAGTCCAGCACTGTGGGGGCTCCTCTTCCTGGCAGTGGTCCTCCAGGCTACAGAGTCCATGTAGCGCTGGGACCCTTCACTCTTCAGGGGGGACCTCTGCAGCTGAGATATCCCTCCCAATTCTTGACCACCACACATGGGTGTGGGGCCAGCCTGTTTTGTGTCTCCACCCTTCCTACCAGTCTGGAGGTGGCTTCTTCTCTACATCCTTAGTTATAGGACTTCTATTCAACTATATTTTAGATGGTTCTCCAGGTTGATTGTTCTATAACTTAGTTGCAATTTTAATGTGGTCATGGGAGGAGGAAAGCACAGCATCCTCCATTTTGACCAACTGTTCATACATTTTTGAAGAAAGTATAAATTGGCACATACTTATTTTTTGTGGAGGATTTTATTTTCTGCAAAGCACATAGAATAGTGTCTAGTATATAGAAAGTACTAAATGAGGGTTTGTTATCATTATCATTATCATTATCCTTATTTGCTCATAACTATTAAAATTAAAATGTGCATATCCCTTACCTAGAATTTCTCCTGTAGTGAAACTTGTACAAATAGATAAATTCATAGATATCTATATCAGTCACATAAGAATGTTCCATGCAACATTTTTTGTGCGAAGGAAAAAAATGGAAAAATCCCAAGTGCCCATCAAGAAGGGATTACAATACTATACATCCATTTTTAGTAACAAAGAAGGCTATCCAGATATATTATTAAGCAAAAACAGCAAGTTTTTACATGTAATATGTGTGTATATGAAACATTTTTTAAAACAAAATTTCTATAAGTTTGTAGATGCATAGAAGAACTTGAAAGAATTATACTAAAATGTAAGCATTATCTTTGGGAGTTTGGATTACAGGAACTTTT
>NW_017731358.1:7410678-7412733 GCF_001890085.2 Hipposideros armiger | reverse complement strand
CACCTGGACAAGCAACCCCTCACATAAATTTCTGTAAAATCTCCCAGGGGGCAGTATTGCTCTCATTGAAAACCACAGGGAGAAAAAAAAAGAAAGAAAAGAAAAGAAAACCACTGGTTTAGGTGTCTGAATGCATTTGCTGTGGTAAACTCTCTTTTTTTCCGAGTCATAATTACCATTTTGATTGAAAACAAAGTACAAGTTGCTTGTACTGAGCACCTCATATGCAAAGGTTAATCTCATATCTTCAAAAATGAACATTTTAACAGCATGGTGATACAATACATATGACCTCTATAACATGAAGCCTATTAAGAAAAATGAAACTCAGGACATTTGGGTTTGTGTCACTTGAGAAACTCATATTACAAGCATCAAGTTGAACATTCTTGGTCCATTCAATAGTTGTATAATAAGTGGAAACTTAAGCTTTGAAAATGATTAAATGGTCACGGGAACCAGATGCACAAAAGAAGCTTTAGCAGATTTCTTTATCAAATGATATAATCAGTTCTGGAATTCAGGTAATAGACCGAGATATCTTAGAACAACTTATATATGTCTTAAAATCTAATCCTCTTAAATTGGGTGTTAACTTCAAAATATGCCAGCTTTTGTTGATTGTGGAGTAGTTAAAAAATACAAGAATCTTTTTTAACCATTGTAATTTACTACCAAATGATTTTATCCAGTCCCATAGCTTCAAATAAATCCCTACAGTCAATGACTCCCAAATCTTTATTTCCAGCTCTAGCCCCTACCTTCAGCTCCAGACTTGTATATCCAGTTTCCTATACCATATATACTTAAATATTTACAAGATTTCTCAAATGTGCCATGTTGAAAATTGAACTTGTGACTTTTCTCACACAGTCTTGTTCCTCTTGCATTTCTCATCTCAGTAAATACCACCATTTACCTACTTATTTAGACCAGAAATTTTGAGGGTCGTTCTTGACTTTTTGCTTTCTCTCATGCTCTAAATCTAGTGCTTTTGATGGTCCTTTAAGTTCTGCCTTCAAAGTATTTTTAAATCTGACCACTTATCACCACCTCCACCTGAACCACCTGAGTCAAAGCCAATATTATTTCTTATGTGAGAAACTGCAATAGATTCATAANTAACAACAGTGACCTTCTGATGAATACTTTAAGTAAGTATACATAAGCATGAGTAATTAGAAAAGTAAGAATTCACAGTGAAGCCATACTGATTATGATCTAAAATCTGGATAAAGAGAAAGACTATTATTCTATTCATTTGATACTATTAATCATTACCTTCCTACTACATTTTCTTTTGACTCTGTGACATAATGCCTTTTTGTTTTTTTCCCCATTTTTCCAGATACCTTTCTCTCTCTTCTTCGCTGGTTTATAATGTATTCAGTCATTAGAGCTGGAGTTCCTCAAGGTTTAATTCTAGGTCCTTTTTTCTTTTTATTCTATACTCTTCCCCTGGATAATCTCCATATGCTGTTGCAATCAATAGATAACTTGTAAATGTGCATATCTGACCCAGACTTCTGACCCAGACCTGTGAGCTCTGATACATAAATCCAACAACATCTCTTAGTAAAAGGCATTTCAAATTCACTTTGCCTAAAACCAACTTAAATATTTGGCTGAGTAAGTTTCCTCTTAGTGAAAGGTGAGATTCCTCTAATTATGTAAACCAAAAGCCTGGTTGTATTCAAGTGTTAACTTCCTCTCTTTCTTTACAATATAGTCAGTGCTTCACCAAGTTCTGTTTTGGTTTTTTTTTTACCTCCTTAATATTTCTCAAATTCATCTACTTCTCTGTATCTCCACCACAGTCATTCTAGTTAAATAGACCATTATTTCTTGCTTTTACTATACAATGACTTCCTATGGGTTCAGCCCATATCTACTCAAACCCGTTTTTAACCTATTATGTACATTGCAGCCATATTGATCTTTTCATAACTCAACTATGATTTGTCACCTCTTCCACTTTAAACTTTTCAATAGCTTTTAAATTGTTTTAGGATAGCAACAAAAACACCTTAACATAATGGTCTTGCTCTTTCTGTT
>NW_017731358.1:7353341-7404998 GCF_001890085.2 Hipposideros armiger | reverse complement strand
CCTACATTGACACATCATCATCCAAATTCATAGTTTAATTAGAGTTCACTCTTTGTGTTGTATATTCTATGGGTTTTTTGTATAATAACATGTATCCACCGTTGTAGAATCATACAGAATAGTTTCACTACTGTGAAAATCCTGTGCTCTGCCTATTCATCCCACCCCTCCAACCCTTGGACCACTGATCTTTTTACTCTCCTTAGTTTTGCCTTTTCCAGCATATCTTATAGTTGGAATTATACAGTATGTAGCCCTTTCAGATTGATGTCTTTCATTTAGTAATATGTACTTAAGTTTTCTCCATGTCTTTTTCATGGCTTGATAGCTAATTTCTTTTTGGCACTGAATAAATATTGCATTGTCTGCATGTACCACTGTTAATTTATCCACCCACCTACTGAAGGAATCTTGGTTGCTTCCAAATTTTGGCAATTTTTCTCTTGCCATAGAGATTTCTATAGGTTTTAGGGTTTTTTTAATTCTTAAATTTTGATTTTAATCTCTCCTACTTCTCTCTCCCTCTCTCTGGCCTACCTTCAACTCCTTCAACTGGGTCTTCACTTTTCTTTCTATTCATCAATACTTATGTGACAACCACAATTATGTCATTTATTACTTAACTAAAACAAGCTCAAATATTAAAAATCAAATTGTCATTTTCTAAACTCATAAGACCTGTAGAGATTTTGTGTTGAAATTATAGGTTGATTCGGGGAATACTGACATCTTTACAATGTGAACCTTCCAAATCATGAGCATGATGTATCTTCAATTATTTCGATATTTTTAAATTTCTTTTACTAACAGTTTATAATGTTTAGTGTTAAGGTATTGAACATGTTTTATTAGATTTACTCCTAGGAATTTTTTTATGCTATTATAGCTAATATTACTTCTTAAATTTTCTTTTCTTTGTTTTTGCTGAATTTAAATACAATTTATTTTTGCGTGCTGATTTTATTTACAAACACCTGTTAAACATGTTCTTTTTTAATTTCATATTTGCCTTTTCCCTCTAACTATATTAGTATCTTTCATTTTAGAGCTTCAGTCTACTTGCTATATATGACTATAAAATATCTCTCTCTGCTGTCATAAGCACTGAGGTATTTTTTATCCTTATCATTGATTTTGGATTCTCCATTTTCATTATGTTTTTTTGTCTCTGAAGAGTTTGTGTTCATGTCTATTCAGGAGTTACTTTTTGATCTTTTCCCTTTTATCCTTCTACCTGATTTCAACTTAGCAAACATGATAGAGTATAAGAGGCATCTTAATATGATAGAAAGTGCTCTAAAATAGGACTTGGAAGTCTAGAATTCTAGTCCTTGCTCTGTCTCTGATCTCTTCTGTAATATTCTTCAGGCTAAAGTAGGAGAGGGATTTCAAATCAGTATTCCCCAAATCCCTATCATAAGAATCCTCAGAGGTGCTTGTTAAAAAACCACAGGTTCTTAAAGCCAGAGGCATCACACTTCCTGACTCAAACTATACTACAAAACTACAGTAATCAAAATGTATGATATTGGCAGAATAACAGACACACAGACCAATAGAATAGAATTGAGAGCCCAGAAATAAACCCATATGTATAAGGCAACTAATTTTTTACAAAGGAGCCAAGAATATACAACAGAGAAAGGAAAGTCTCTTCAATAAATGGTGTTGGGAAAACTGGAAAGCCACATGCAAAAGAAAGACACTAGACTGGTATCTAACACTATCCACAAAAATTAACTCAAAATGAATTAAAGACTTCAATATAAGACCTGAAACAATAAAATACATAGAAGAAAACATAGGCACTAAACTTATGGACTTTGGTCTTAGAGGGGTTTTTACGATATTGACCCTAAGGCAAGGGAAGTAAAAGCAAAAATAAATGAATGAGACTACATCAAACTAAAAAGCTTCCACACAGCAAAAGAAATCATCAACAAAACAAAAAGGCAACCAACCAAGTGGGAGAAGATATTTGCAAACAACACCTCTGATAAGGGGCTAATATCCAAAATATGTAAAGAAATCATGCAACAACAAAAAATCTGATTAAAAAATGAGCAGGGGAAGTGAATAGATACTACTTTTCCAAAGAAGACATACAGTTGGCCGATAGATATATGAAAAAGTGCTCAACTTCACTAGTTATAAGGGAATTGCAAATCAAAACCACAATGAGATACCACCTCACAGCTGTTAGAGTGGCTATTACCAATAAAATAAGAAATAACAAGTGTTGGAGAGGATGTGGAGAAAATTGGGAAGCCTCGTACACTGTTGGTGGGAATAGCTGTAACCACTATGGAAAACAGTATGAAGGTTCCTCAAAAAATTAAGACTAGAGCTATATGAACCAAAAATCCCTTTCCTGGGTATTTCCCTAAAAAATTTGAAAACACTTATTCATAAAGATACACACACTCTTAATGTTCATTGCAGCATTTTTTTACAATAGCCAAGACATGGAAACAACCAAAGCATCCTTTGTTGGATGATTGGATAAAGATGTGGTACATATATACAATGGAATACTACTCAGTCATAAAAAGATTAAATATTGCCATTTGTGACAACATGGGTGGTTCTTGAGATTATTATGCTAAGTGAAATAAGATGGACAAGGACAAGAACTGTATGATTTCACTCATGTGTGATATAAAAAAAGCAACAAACAAACTAGCAAAACAAGACAAAAAACTCATAGAGACAACAGAATGGTGGTTTCCAGAGGAAAGGGGTAAGGGGTTGATGAATTGGGGAAAGGGGGTCAAATACAAAGTGATGGAAGGAGACTAAACTTCAGATGATGAGCACACACTAGAATATACAGATATCATATTATAAAGTTGTACACATGAAATTTATATACTGTTCTTAACCAATGTTACCCCGATAAATTTAACTAAAAAAAAACAGGTTCTTAGGTTACTACCTAGATCTATTGTATAAGATTTTTCAAGGAAAAGAACTGTAAATTTGTGTGTGTGTGTGTGTGTGTGTGTGTGTGTGAATTAACATAAATTATTAATCAGTGGGGAAATTTAGTTTACATAGGACAAGATCAAAATTTCTTCCATCTCTGGTATTATTTGATTCTATGAATATTAACATTATATTGCATAACAATCAAATGTACATTATATTGTAAAAAATAATAAATGAACATATTGCATAACATAACATAATCAAAAGAATTTCATCTAAACAAACGTATATCAGAGCCAAGATCAATACTCTAAAGTTTGGTATTTTGGGTACCTATGAGCACAAATGAATTGGTGCATTGCATATAGGCGCTGCTTCATCTGCTCTGCCAGATCAAATGCTATTGTAGAGGTACAAGTCTAGGACGGGGAAGTGGGGTAGAGGTGGCCATTGGCATTAGATCTTCAAGGCATCTGTGCCTAACTTTCTGACTGTTCATTTTTTGCATCCAGAGTCATTAACCAAGCCAGATAGGGCAATATTTCCTGAAAGGATAACTACAGTTTAATCATTGATGCCACAGTCAGACATGAAGCTGGACTCTTTGGGTAAAGGTTGGTGGGTGAAAGGGAGAATGAGCGAAACAGAAGCTGGGAAAACATGGTTAAA
Organism: Hipposideros armiger; assembly: GCF_001890085.2. Classification (NCBI taxonomy): domain Eukaryota; kingdom Metazoa; phylum Chordata; class Mammalia; order Chiroptera; family Hipposideridae; genus Hipposideros; species Hipposideros armiger. Next base: position 7,401,401 of record NW_017731358.1, on the reverse strand, counting down.
GTCTGAAGGAGAGATTAGGGAGGAAAGGGTAGACTTTCCCTGGTTTTGTCAATAAATTACTCAAATAGGTAATGTAAGAATTTTTTGAGGGATAGAGTCATAGTTTCTCTCTCATATTCTCAAATAAAATAATTCGTTCTCCTGTTTCCCAACCTCCTTGTTGGTTTCCTCCTCTTTCTTATAGCTCTCTGACCATTCTTTTCTTTTTTCTTTTGACTGACAGATAAACATCCTACTCTTTTGTTCTTCTTTTACCTCTTTGACTTAGCAAAAGTAAGATTGTGTAAAATGCATCTATCATCAGTCATCATGCCTGTTCTTGTTCTTCCTCTGGTAAGGACTAAATACATTCTGGAGTCATTTGGGAGTCCATCCACTAAAAAAAATGAAAATGATATTTGCAATAGTACCTAGAAAGAAACTGGTTCATAGTTTTTGCTAAAATTAAATTTTATTTATTAATGAAATGATGGAATAATCTTGAAGTGATGAAAACACAGGGCATGATTGTAGCCTAGCAGAATGATTCCCAATGTACATCACCAATCCTTTTGTCTCGTTTTCTTTAGCCCCACCTCTATAATTGCTTATAGGATATTTCTAGTTGAACTTTATTATGTTGAAAACCAAAACCAACATCTTTTCTCTCTTTTCAAATGCAATTTTGTGTTGGCTTTCCCTCTTCAATTTACTAATACCAATCTTTTTATCTGTCATGGTGAAATTCCAGTTCTGCCACCTACTGGCCACATGACTTTGGACAAATTACTTACCTCGGGGCATTTGTTCCTATAAAATGGGTCCAGTAATAAGAATTAGAATAGGTAGATAGATAATATATATGTAATTCATATATATATTAACCTTACCCATAATAGGTGTTCAGTAAATAGCAGCTATTGTTATCCTGAAATCAATGTTTAAATCTATGCTGAGGGTTGTACCCTTAACTATTCTTCATTCTTTGGCAATTTTCCAGCATTGTCTTATCCTGTCTTGTGATGTGTGGTTCTCATTTCGCTGTGCTTTACCTTTTATATAATTACTTTTCTGAACTAGTCTCTGAGACCCAACCCTTTTCTTTTCCTATGGCTTTGTGCTTTGCTCTGGGCCAGGCAGCTGCTGAAGCCAACACCCACAGGGTTAAACCTAGTTACTGAAGCCACCCCCCTTCCCCTCCCAGTCCCCCTTTTCACAGTAATCTGGCAGCTGTCTCAAGTTCCTACCATAGCCAAATGCTTGAGGAGAGAGAGAGTAAGGAGCCAGCTATGAACCCCTTCCGGAAAAACGAGTCCAAGGAAACTTTTTTTTTACCTGTCTCCACTGATGAGGCATCACCTCAACCCCCCAGCCTCCCAAAGAAGCCACCTCCGGTGAGTCCCCAGAATCAGTTCTGCCTCTGACAAGAAAAGACTTGCTCATTTGCTTCTCTTCCTTGACCTCTCGGAGCTTCAGCTGAGCTGGATTAGGTTATTAAAAACTATTATTTTTTGGAGTTAGAATTAACCTGAAAACCAAATATAAACAGAGGTTTCCTTTACTTAGGAGAGGAAGCAGCAGCAAGAAGTAGTCAAAGTTCGTTTGGGATCCAGGACTTTGCTGTATTTCATTGTATATTCTGAGTTTCTCTGGTGCGAATTAAAAAAAGAAAAAAGCAATCTGAATGTCCAGGGAAACTTGGCAAGCACGCGTCTCTGGAGAACTGTGTGTGATTGTTCTTTTTTTTTAACCAATATAAAAACTCAGCCCTTAGTTCCCCCTGTGTGCAGAGTCTTATGCTGGACACCAAATGCAGTTTTAGAATAGATCCAGCCTCTGTTACTATGTGTTCCAGTTGACAGTGGGAGACAGGACAGAGAAACAAAGAAGTAATAATAATGTTTTGCATTATATACTTGCTAAAACACTCAAATTCATTATCACACTCAGTCCTCACATCAAAATATATAGTGGAGAGGATTAGTAATATTAGCCAATATTTACTGAGTTCTTAATAAGGGCCAAGAGGTGGTAGTATTCTCATTTCTTTGGCATAACAGAACTGAAGCATAAAGACGGGTGTAATAACAAGGCCAAGGTCAGTATGCTAACACAGCCGGTGACAGTGTTATGTAGCTAGTGAGCTTGGAAGGTAAGAAGCCACTTCATTGTGTCTTTCAAGCAAGTTCTTATCATACATTAACATACCTTAATATTTAAGAGGGTTGTTTCTCCATATGAGTAAAAGAATAAAAACATTATTCTTTTAAAGTAATTTATTACTTTATCTATTTGGTCCCAAACTATTAAAGGCTGCTTACAAGCATGCATACATTTCTTATGAAAAGGAGGCGAAATAAACCTCATGATAAGATTTGACTCTCCCAAGGACCGGTATCTTCATCCCCATCTTATGTTAGTTGGGCTATTATAATGGGTAGGGATTTGAAATAAAACATAACATTCCTTATATTCTGACTGATATAATGCAGGAAATAGCATAGTCCTTTTAATGTCCAATAGGATTAACAAGAAAATATTATTGAACCTCTTTCATGGGAAGAATGGACATTTAATTTTACAAGATTTAAGAACGCTCTGCCCAAAGTCAGGGTGATCGATCAGCTTACCTTTAGGCGTCTATGTTGGGCTCTGACCTTGGCTCCAGCAGCCTCTGAATGAGAAGCCATCATATTGCCAACAGTCTGCCTAGCAAGGTGGACAAGGCAGGTGGGGGACAAGAGCGGTCAGTGCCCACAGTGGGGCTAAGCAGGTCACTGGCATCTAAATGTACCTGCTTGGACATTAAGTGCTCCATAGACCACTGTGTTGTCCTGTTCCGAGAAATAAGTATGATTATTCTGCCCAGAGCCCAGGCTTTTCAGTTAGTAGTTGGTGAGAAGATAAGCAGATCCTGGATCAAGAATGTCTGAGAAGTTCCTTGTCTAAAGAATGAGGAACAAAAAAAAAAAAAAAAGAATGAGGAACAAAGTAATATTCAGGATAGTTTCAGCGATGTAAAGACTGTTAGTATCATAATAGTTGTTTCGTGAAGAGTAGTCACCATTGCTTCACAGTACCTATCATAATGATTTAACATAAATGAATGTTTCTGTTGTGGAACAATCTAGTGGTTTATTTTTGTTGTTGTTGTTTATTTTTGTTTGTTTGTTTTAGCTGAGCCATTCTGCCACCTGTTGGCAGCTCAGTGGCAACTCAGCTTGGGCTGGGAATCGAACCACTGTTGCTCAGAGCTCAAACTCTTGAGCAAGCTCTTAACCAACAGAGCCACTCGGCCAGCCCTCTAGTGGCTTAAATAGGGAGAAAAAGCTCATGCTTGAACCACTATCCTTCTGTTTCATAGAAAATCTGTGGCTCCAACTATCCACTGAGCATTGCCTTCATCGTGGTGAATGAATTCTGTGAGCGCTTTTCCTTCTATGGCATGAAAGGTAATTTTGTGTCTCAGAGTTTTACTCTTCCCCACTTGCCCTCACCCGATGTTTATAACATCTGGTCTCCTTATATGTACTTATTTCCCTATCCACTTTTTCTGCCTTCATCCAAATTGGTCCTTTCCTTTTCCCAGTACTTCCAATAAACACCTCGTGGGATTTCACCTAGTGACTCATGCAGGCCAAGTACAGAAAGGCCTACTAGAAACCAGAACACAGTCTGTGAGAATATAAGTGGGAAAACACTTGTTATTTGAGTTCCAGTCTTCATGTCTGTTCCTCAGTTGTATGAACTAGATTGTTGCTGGGAAGGAAAAAGAAGGGATATTGGAAAGAGCACCATGTTAGCTTTGTGATTGGCCTAAATGATGCTATGTGTGCACATGGACTGAATGGAGGAGTACTGTATTTGTACACTAAGTATTGCCCCTCCCACACACACACACACACACTATTCACAACTCCCATGGGCCCTGCTTCTACTGCCTGGCAGTCACCCCTCAGTCACTTCACTGATTGGAGTGTTGAAGGTCAAGATCGCCTTCAAAGACCAGAGATCAAATGTACTTCTACTCCTTAAGTCACTTGAATGCATCCATCTTATTTTACCTTTTATTTTTTTGTCTCAGCTGTGCTGACCCTGTATTTCCTGTATTTCCTGCACTGGAGTGAAGACACCTCCACATCTGTATACCATGCCTTCAGTAGCCTCTGTTATATCACTCCCATCCTGGGAGCAGCCATTGCTGACTCATGGTTGGGAAAATTCAAGTAAGGAAAATGGAAGATCATATCCCCAGAAGCTGCACAGATTAATTGTACAGAGGTTACCACTTCTAGCCTTTTCTTCCAAGCAAAAACATACTTATATCATCCATGACAAATAAGAGCCTCTCTAAGACTGGCAACACGGAAAGGCTATTTCTCTTCATTATCAGTTTTTCCAATATTTTTACATCCTCTTCAGTCAGGAGTTATTTTGTTTTTCTTTTTTTCTTAATTTTAATTTTAATTTCCTATTCTGTAGTTTAAGACCAATTCTTGTTCTGATCTCAGAGGCAATGAAGATTGCCATGCACCAGAAAATGTATAATTTTATTAGAGGCCTCATTATAGTTATTCTCTTCTTTCATATTAAATCATCCCAACTCATTTAGTATCTTCTTATGAGACCCTCTTTTCAGCTTTCTTACCATCTTTTCTTTTCTTGTTTTACCATCTTTTCTTTAACTTTTTTCTGTAGTTACCTTCTTAAGAATATATGAGTAAATATTTTCATGAGTTAGACAAAAGGTCTATTCAGTTCAGTATCTTTTAATTCCCTGAAAATAGCACCAAGAGACATTTATAAGATAATGTTATAGTTGCCCCCTATAACATTATCTTCATAAGCTAAAGATGGACCTTAACTATCCATCACCCAGTTATTTTCTATGGACTTATAGATGTATTGATTTGTCTAAATTAGCATTTCTCAAAGTACACTCTGTTGAAAGTCAGTTGTATAGGATATAATGAGTGGTATGTGGGAAGATAAAGAGCTCATGGTCAAATACGTTTGGAAAATACTAGGCTGAACAAAGCTGGAAAATGTTTCTTTACTGCATGACTTCTTGTAGCCATGAACATGCTAATATGCACTATAAAACAGCAAAGGGAAGGTTATTGCATATAGTGTATTCCAAACTTGTGTGACCATGGAATATTTTTTCAGGATATCTTGTGGACCTAGTGTTGCAAGGTAAACACTTGTTGATATTTCACTTTGGTCTCTCTCTACTCATTGTTCTAAAGTGTTTAATCAGCACCTTCTCTATAGCTACAACTATTGATACAACACAGTACTAAACACAGATTTTTGACCTGAGAGAGGGATGGTGGGTAGGTGACTGAGATCTGTGTTTGCTACTTGTGTAGTTTTAGTGACCAAGTCCATGGTAACTATGTGTAGATATAAAGTAGAAGGCATGGTCTCTATTCAGTTATAGAATAAAAGACTCACATACACCACTAGGACTTTATTTTTTATCTTTTTATTTATTTATTTATTTATTAACTGATCATGGCAGCTGTTGGCAGCTCAGCTCGGGAAATCGAACCGGCGACCTTGTTGCTCAGAGCTCACACTCTTGAGCGAGCTCTTAACTAACTGAGCCACTCGGCCAGCCCCAGGACTTTATTTTTTAAATGACTTCTTTTAAAATTGAGGATATATAGTTCCAGGATTTGGTGAATATTAGTTCCCTGCCTATTTCAGAGGAAATTTAATTAACAACCTTGACTTATGCCCTCAATCTCAATCCTTTTTGAGATATCCTTTATTTTTTCAAAAATTTATTTTTGTTGAGGTATAAGTTACATAAAGTATACAAATCTAGAAGTCTTAAGTGTACAGTTCGATGAATTTTTACATAGGTATCACCAATACCTAGGTCACCCTCCCTAGGGTTTTTGTACCCTGAATATTCTCCTCTCTTGCCTTCAAATTCTCCCTCAGAGACAGTCATTTCCTCTACCTAGAAGCAAGTGCAAAGCTCTGATAGCTTTAAACAAACAATTATTAAATTCCCCTTTTTTGTCTTCTTTGTCTTATTACCATTATCTCCAAATTTTGAAAAGAATCATCTATATTTGTTGCCTTCCTTTCTCACTCTTCATTATTATTCCTTAGGGCAGAGTAATATAATGCAGTGCAATAGAATCCAATTAAATTCAGTTTAATCTGATAGGGTTTAATTCAATAAATGTTAATCAAACATCTTCTATTTGTTCAAAGAAACATGGGGGATAAAGAGATGAATAAGACATAAATACCTGCTTCACATTTTTCATAGTCAACTAGCTTTAATACAGAGCAGAGTTTGGTAAGTACAATAAAATATAGCATAAATCATATGTTTATCCTATTGAATTTTCTATCTTTAATGTCATTGGTAGGGATCTATCTCTTTGTTAACAAATTCCAGTGGTTTTTTTCTAAATTCTTATTCACTTTGAACTTGTTTTAACATTTCAGTCTGTTTATCACTCCTATATTCTTGAAATTTCCTGGTCTTCCTTAACACTATTTTCTGGTTCTCTTCCTTATACTTTTTTGGACTCTTCCTTATTGGGCTCCTCTTTTGCCTTTTGTTTACTTCACTCTTTCCTGCATGTAGGCATTTCTCTAGGGTATGTCTTTTACTCTCATATGTTTTTTACCCTCATATAGTATAAATCATTTATAGCATAAGTCATTTACCAAACTCTATCTTATAATTATTTTTGTATAAATCTATTTTCTTCCGAACACTTAGAGAACAAAGTCTCATTTATATTTTTATCCACAGCACCTAGAAGAGTGCCTGATAAGTATTTCAGTTAATAAATATATTCACTGTCAGATACTGAGATGTAGGCACAAGACTGAGGATAGTGTGGGCAGGGGTGAAAATGACTTTTAATCCTAGTGTTGGTTTTTATTCCCTGTAACCCATGCCTATCAGTCTGGACTCAACCTTGGAAATCACTTGCAACCACTCTCTTAAATAAGTTTATTGCCAAATACGGTTTTAGATGTTTTCTCTACACTTCTCCTTTCTCTTTCTCTGAAAGGGTGGATAGCATGTCTTTGACCCCTTCCATCTTTTTTTGTCTGATCAGAGATGACTTTCTTCATGCTAGGTCTCTTCCTCTGTCATCACTGCGCATATTCCTTCTCAGTTCCTAAGCTCTAATTAAAAATAACTGTGATGGTGAAATAATATTTAAAAATTCTTCCTCTTCCCTTTCCTTTTTCCACATTAACTTGTTTTTGATAAAACTGAAGGAACACTGGACCATGAGTTAGAAAAAGAAGTTCTAGGCTTAACCCCAATCACTACTAATTAGAATGTCACTTTAGGAATGTCCTTCGATATCTCTGGATTTCACTTTCCTCATTTGCAAATGGAAGATTGGTCAAGTCTATCTAAAACATTAGTTCTGCGTCATGTGGTGAGAATTACAGTGACCCCAATGATCTCATTTCAAATGTGGAATTTCCAAGTCTCTCTTGACTTCTTTTTCCTTATATTATAATTTCCTGCCATTAGCTTCCTCTCTTACAGTCTTCATATCCTAGACTAATTCCATGAGGCTTTCATCTACAAGGTTGTCTATTTTCCTTCTAAGCCACTTACACTTCTTTTTTTTTCATTTAGTCTAATAATCTGATATTGCTCTGATCTTCCTACTCAGAGTCTATTACTCCAGCTCAGATACATTTTTATTTTTCTCGCTGATGATCTAACATAGATTATCTCTTTTGGGTTTATTAGAGCTGGCATTTTTTCAGTCCCTTTTTATTCCCTTTCTTTCTACTTATTCTTTTTATTCTAACAAAGATAATTTTTTTCTAGAAGACTCCATAAAACTCCATAAAAAGGCTTTTGTGAAAACCTACCCCCTCGTTCTGATATTAATTAGCCCTAGCTCAGTCACTCAACTTCTTATTCTCTACTTGCCATTATAAACCTTTTAAGACCCCTTCTTTGGAGAGTCAGCCTAGGAAAGTTAGGCATTTGAATGAGAAATCCGTATCCTAAAATTTCTGGTATCTCCAGCCTCTCTCTGATACCTTCATTCCATTCTTGATATTCCACATTAGTATATTACACTTAAAAATCATTGATGTAAACTATATAATTTCCAACGTTCTTTCTAGTACTAACATTCTACTTACGTATAAAGAGAATGCAAGGGTGGTAATATACATAAGGAGTATATTGTATTTGTGGTAGTGTGCAGTATTTCAATGTGTATATTTCTACATATGTTCTTACTGGAATTCCTCACTCTCCTGCTTTTTATTTTCCATTCAGATATCTTAGAAAAACAACACAAAAGGAAGTTCCTTCCAGCTGCATGATCTTTATCATTGAACAGTCTATTCAAAGTCTCTGGCTCCTTCCTTATTCTTGGTATCTTGTCCATGAGGAAACTGTGGCAGGGATTATAATTAACCCAAGTGTTCAAGTGACCAGACTGAATCTGACAGCTCTTTACCTCTCTATATATCTTAGTGGTTGGGTTGAGATAAATTCTTTGTATTAGCCATCCCTTTCTCCTGTTTAATTGGAGTTCTTCCTTGACTCCTATCAATTTCTAGAACCAAAGACATTCCTTAAGCAAAACATCTCAAAGTATCCTGTTCTTCTGATTCTCCTACTTTAAAACATCATCACTCGCTACCTGGTCTTAGTATATCTGTACCAGAGCAGGGATGCTCTGTGTATGTGTAGAGTGATGGTGGGGAGAGGGGGAAAGAGAGGTCAGGCATGGGAAAGGAGCTTGAAGAGAATGTCCATTACCTCTAACACTACAGGGTAAAGACTTCGTCTCTCTTTTTCTAGTCTGTTTACTTCATTCACCATTATTATTTCTATTTGCATTTCTCAGGTAATTTTTTCCTCCTCCACCTCTTCCTCCTCCCACTCCATTTATCCTGGCACTGAGGACAGTATGAACTCTGAGTATATATTACCCAAGTCTCTGAATTCTGTCTGCAGACTGACTGATTTAACTCTCTCCACAGGACAATTATCTCTCTCTCCTTGGTATATGTGCTTGGCCACATGATCAAATCATTGGGTGCCTTACCAATACTGGGGGGACACATGGTACACACGTAAGTAAAATCATGGGATAAACTGAACCACTTTTCTTCCATTAGATAGGTAAATGTCTCACACATTCATTACAGATTCTTTTTTTTTTTTAATGAGAGGTGTCCCTTTATTTTCTAACCTACTATTTTATTACCAGATTGGTTAAGAAAAAAATCATTTTATGACCAGTTGAATTTTTTCCTACTTTATCTGAGCTCATTTGTTTTTATTACACATTTGGGAACTTGTAGAACACCTAATTAACATCCTCTGCATAAAAATTCATCATATGCTTGAAGACAATCATTAAAACCTTCATGCCCTCCATATTCCCTCACCTATTCACCTCACCATACATCTGTATTTTACCAGGGTTAAAAAAAAATGTCTGTAATAGTTCCTTATAATACCTGGTAGAGGTCATATTCAAAGCGTGGATATTTCCATTTTGTGTAGTTTCACATATTCCAGTTGCTCTATCCATTTTTTGCTAAAGCTATTGATGTTTATGGAGCAAGAAGCATTTGATATATTCTGATGTCTATTAGTTCAGTCAGTATAGAGGATTATAGTTGTTCAAGAAGCCGGCCATATGTAGTCATGTTTATAATGTGCCTACGCATGCATTTTGCAATTAGTTAAGAATTTTGTTTGAAATTTAATAAATAATAGACACCTCCTTATTGGTGTCCCATCAAAAAATCAGTGATGTGTCTACAAATTATGAAGAATTTTAACATTTTGTTTTGTGGTTAGTAAGGGTATGTGGGATTAATGGTTTATAAGGTCTTTCTATTGAAGTGTCCCTTTGACTAAGGAAGATTGAGAACCAGAGGTTTAATTTTAAAGTTCCTTCAGGATATGCTTCTATCTGTTGTACACAAAGGGTAAATAGGAACATCAGGGACAAATTTTCCCATGCAATAAATACTTTCTGGCAGAGGCTCAGGGTCATAAAGATCATAAGTATCCTCAAGTTCTTCCTAGGAGTGAAGACAGATGAAAAGTGCCCACAGGTTAGAAATGTAAGGGGGTATTTGCCTGTGTGTACTTTTTTTGTCTTCCTGTAGCTCTATATTCAACTTCTATGTTGTGTTTAATATCAGTATAGTTAGTATTCTCACCTCTTCATTTCAGAGTCTTATCATTGGTCGGTCTGAGTCTAATAGCTTTGGGAACAGGAGGTATCAAACCCTGTGTGGCAGCTTTTGGTGGAGACCAGTTTGAACAAAAACATGTGAGTCCTGTTATTCCTGTATTTTAAGAATATAGAGCCAGCATTAACAAAGATACCTAGAAAGTAGCCATTTGCCAATATCAAAGTAATTCACTGGTAAGATGTTATCTGGGGAGTTATGTTCCATTCTAGGTACTGGTCCTTAATAGAGAGAAAAAAGCAGAAAAACTTCTAAAGGAAAATGATGAGGGTGGTGGATGGGACTAAAAGACATATCTTATGAAGAAAGATTGAAGAAATGGAGATACTTAGCCTGGACAAGATAATAATTAAAGAGAATATTTCAGCTCTCTATAGATATTGTACAGATGTCAGTAATTAAACCTGAGACCAATGAGTGAAAGCTTATAGGAAACTAGCTTTTTGTTTAATGAAAGGAAAAACTTCAAACAGTCAGAGTTTGAAGTCTTGAGTTTACTCTCACTTAAGGTATTTAAGAAGAAACGTGGTAAGTATTTTGGGAATGGGAGGGAAAGAATGGTGTAGAGATTACTTAAGCATCTCTAAATTTGAGATTCTATGAAAAGGGAAAATGACCATTTGGAATAAAACAGAATGAGTTTCTATAGATGAACTCGTCTAGATAATTATTCTCTCTTTTCCTATATACTTTCCATTGTCAATGAGGAAAACAACAGTATGAATAAGGTAAAAATGAACCCATATGAGGAAGCAGTGACAAATAGGCAAGAGAAAGAATCTATTGTTAGATCAGACATCATTTCTGGCTTCCTCTCTTTTGCTCTCAGTTTTATTTTTTGTCTGTCTTCATGTGTCTATTTCCTCATCTATAGCTATTTATCATGCTTCTCGTTTTTCTCTCTCTGTTCTATCGGTGTGTTCTGTCTTCCTGTGGCCATAACTCAAATGATCTCTTACCCTTCAGACCATTTGAGTAATCATTTTAAATTCTATATCTGTCTGTGGGTCCATAGACCATAATTGTTTGCTAAATTTGGAGAAATAACAAAACTTTGGCAAGTGGGATTCTATGCAGCACAATTAACTATACAAATAGATGAGTGGAATGAGGTTTAATTGGGGACCAAAAGAGGAAAAGAAACAGACCATAAATAGAAAATGGGGAAAGACAGATTGTGCTAATGTGTCAGGAAAAGTTCTGGGGTGCCAGAATGAAGCACAATGCAATGAATAAAGCATCAGCAACTTCATTTGAAAGTTGCTGCATTAGCAACTGCATTTGAAAGTTGCTTCATTTGGTAACTGCTCCACAAAGATATTCAATAATGGGACAAACCCGCCTCCAACTTTCCACCAGCCACTTCTAAGCCTATGGACTTTCTTTTATACTCCCTGGCAGATTTCCCATAAGCACTGGGTAAATTTTTCTATTGATCAACAGTTTACCCCACTGTCCTGTGTTCTAATCTTATTCCTATTGCACAGTCCACAAAATCCGTTGCTTAATCAATCATTCACTTAATTCAGTCAATAACTATTTATTGAGCCTGTAATATTTTCAGGTGCTATGCTGGGTAGTGGGGATTACAGAAATGAGTAAAGTGTGATTTCTGCCCTAAAGGAACTCACAACCTACTGAAAGAAACAGACATTTAATGCAAAGAAATTAATATTAGGATAGATATGTTTAAGACACTGTAGTGGCATAGTATACAATATGATCATTTTTGCTGAGGTAAAGGGGTAAAACATTGTTAAAGATACTTGTAACTTGGGTTTGAAAGATGGGCAAGTGTTTGGCTGGGGTCAGCCAGATATGTTTTAAAATACCTACTGTCATATTCAGACACCGTGGAGGCAATATCTGAATCTGTCTGTCTGTATGTCTCTCCAGCTGAATCTGAACACAGGGTGGTGGTGGAGTTACGAGGCACATTGAACTGATCATTTGTCTTGTTTATTTCAGGAACAGGAACGAGCTAGATACTTCTCAGTCTTCTACCTCTCCATCAATGCAGGGAGCTTGCTTTCTACATTTATCACACCCATGCTGAGAGGTTAGAATCCTTTGTAAGGGGCCCTGTGTAAGTCTTGACTCCAGCCAGCCAAAAATCTGTTCACAAGGTTTCCTGTTGTCCTTCTTCTTCTTTTATAAGGGCTTGAAAACCTGACAGGATGTCTTTCAATTTTGGTTTGTCTGGCCCAAAAGACAGATTATGGATTAGGTGATGGGAAGAAAGAGGACATCTATGTCTACAATCTCAAAAACCTGAGCTTGTAGAATAGAACATCAAAGACTCAAGATTCAGGGTTACTTTTTTTTTTTCTTTAGGAGATGTGCAGTGTTTTGGGGGAGACTGCTATGCACTGGCTTTTGGAGTTCCAGGATTGCTTATGGTAATAGCTCTTGGTAAGTGCGGGGAATCAGAGAAAGCTAATAACTGCTAGAAGCTGTCACATATAAAGCATCATGTAGGCATATGACACAAACTATTCAATCCTCATGCTAACCCAGAAGGTAGGTGTTATTGTAGGGGTTTTCCCTAAATATTAGAAATAAATTAACTGAATAAAGTCAGAAACCTTTAAAAAGAAAAAGTGCTCAAGGTTACACAGCTAATAAGATTTCTGGCAAGCTTTAAAAAAGAGTGATCCCTGGGCCTGATGTAGGACCAATTAAATCCATTTATCTGTGGTATGGAGCCTGGCATCTATAACTTTTTAAATATCTAGGTGATTCTAATGTGTAATCACAGTTGAGATCCACTGGTCTACACTACAATATGTGAAGAAGCAAGGAAGATAATTAATACTTTCTCTTAAACGAGCCTTATTTCATCTGATAATTATTTATCTGGTAATTAGAAGACATTTTTAATTCTTTGGGTCTTTTAAAGTAGCTTCTAGGTTTAGCTGTTTCTGCCCTGTTCTGCAATGCTCCCAAGGAGTTTGCTCTTGAGCAAAGAGAATAAGACAAGTTGAATAAATAGATGGAAACTCATGCAAATTACATCAAGCGGCATTCTCTTTACCACTGAGAACCCAGTAACGGGAGAGGAAAGGGAAAGTGTGTGTGTTGATTAGTTTATGCAGTCTAAGGGGAAACGTGGAAATGATTGTTTCTAATCATTGACCTGGAAACCTATTGTCACTCTGAGCCTTTGGGTGACACCCCCTTGGAAGATGTCCAGTCCAAACATAAAGAGCTCACTGGAAGAAAAAAGCCTAGAGACTCAATGTTTAGTCTGATCATTTTCTACCAGGGTGGTGGCTAGTAGTAATACTCAGATTCCAATTCCAATTCCAAGGAAATTTATATGTTATTCCAGGAGATCTGTGATAATACATTCCCTGTTTCCTTCTCCCTCAAAGCCAAACATTTTCCCAAATATTTTCCTGTGAGTAGTACTATGTCTCCTTCTCTGGATCATTGCACAATAATATTTACATATCAGAATAATTATGAAGATCAAAGGAAATGCTGCAAGTGAAATGTGTTATAAATTGTGAAATAACAAGTGCTAGCTGTCATTATTAGGCAGTTGCTTAAGTTTTCTGGGTACTAATAACTCAACCCTCTGGCCTTTCACTGTAGTTTAATTTCTTTATTTTTTGTTCATTCATTCAACAAACATTTATTTAATACACCTATTATGTGTGAGATTTTTTTCCTACGTATTGGGGTCACATTGGTGCATGAAATAGCTACAAAAAGTTTATGCTTTCAAAAAACTTATATAGTCCAACATGAAGAGGGAGACAGACAAATAAACAGGAATTTAAAAAATAGTATGATTAGTGTCACAACTGAATAAGTACAGAGAAAGCTGTAGGAACACGTAGGAGGGATGAATGTCTAAAACTCTGAGAGTCAGAAAGGTTTGCCTAAAGAAATGATATCTGAGGGGAGAACTAAAGGATTAACAGCAATTAATCAAAGAAGAGATTGGAAGTGAAACAGAAATAGAACCACAGTATCTGTAAGAGAAGGAGGTAAGATAGTATGATATATCTGAAGGCCTTAAAAGAATTCAGACTTCCTGGAGCATATATGAGAAAAATAAAGAAGAGAGATTGACCCACATAACAGAGGGCCTTTTAAGTAATTAAGGAATTAGAACTTTATCAGGAGGACAGTGGAGAGCTATACAGGAGTTTGAACTGACGAATGATTGTTAGATATTTTTCAGTGATGTCTCTGACAATAATGTGGAGAAAGAGTAGATTAAGAGTGAGTCAAGAGCACTATTTATTTGAATTTTTGGCACTCCATTAAATTTTATGCTCAAGGTGAGTACCTCACTCAGCATACCTTGTCCAGGCCCTAGTAGAATTGACAAAACTTGATATGATTAGATATGTGAAATGAGGAGAAGATAAGTCAAAGTTAGAGGTAGGTTCTGACTTGACCAACTGGGTAGATAGTGGGATCATTAACTGAGATAATGAAAGAGAATAGGTTTGGGGCAATACCAATCATTTTAGTTTTGGACATTTTACATTTTAGATATTCTTGGAACATTACTTAAAGTTTTCAAGCAGATATTTAGAAATGCAGTTTTAGAGCTTGGAAGAAATGTCTGGGCTATAGATAAAGATTTGGAACTATTAGTATATGGATAGAAATTAAGCTATGAAAATAGTTAAAATAAATAAAAGATAATAATAACAAGGTAAAAGAGGGCTAGGATAGAACGCTGAGGAGCACCAGCATTTAAAAGACATGCAAAGAGGAAAAGCTCACCAATGAGACTAAGAAGGAATGGCCAAAGTGGTAGTAGTGCTATTTTGGATACAAGAGGACTTCAAGAAGAAAGGAAATCTATTAGTGACAAATGTTACTGTGTGAGAAATTGAGGTAAGGGTAAAAAATTTCTGTTAAATATAATAACAAGAAGATCATTGATTTGGTGAAATCAGTGATGATATATTGGTAGAGATTCAAGATTGATTGGAATAGATTAGAAAGTGAATAAGAGGTAAGAAAGGGGAAACAGTAAGTATTTATAGCTGAAAGGTGACATGGAGTGAGGAGAGGGTATCAAGCATGCTTGAATATTATTGGGAAGACTCCAATACAAAAAGAGGTTGAAGGTGCAAGATGAAGATAGTATAATCAGTATGAAAGAACACATGGCAGAATTACCTTTGTGCAAGAGTAGAAACATCACCTTCACCTAACTGGAAGGAGGAGAAGATGGGTATGGCTACAAGAATTAATAGATTTGATGGCAGGAAGTGGAGAGAGTTTCCATTTGAAGGCATCTATTTTTATGAAGTAAAAGGCAACATCATCTACTAGAGGGATGAGGATGAAAAGAGGGCTCTATAATAAATCTGACAAATCCAGTGACCGAAAATAACCTCCAGGGTGATCTGATCATAAATTCTTAACTGGGCAGGTCAATGTAGGTAGTCCCTACTTTAGTAAAAGGTTTATCTTTGTCTTAAGCAAGCTCTGTCCATTGTTTTTGTGCATCTAGGTTAACACATCTTTGAAATGCCTCTTTTCCAGACCCCTCAAAAGTGTAACCATTCTCAGGGGAGCACATACAATCTTGTTAACTCTCCTGTAATCCAATTCCCACCTTGCTTTCTCCCACCTTCATATAATCTTCCTTAGTTCCTTCCCTAATTCCAAATGAATAAAAGGAACTACAAAACTCTGAATCTCCAGATCATTTGAGATCTTCTTCCCAGCATTGTCGGCAGTTTGGCTCAAATAAACTCATAAAATTATCTACATGTTTGGATGTTTCTTATGTTGACAGGGAGAAGATAGTAAAGAAACTCAAGGTCCCTACTCATGTTCTTTAATTAAGTGGGCTTGAAATTTAAGTGGACCTTTGTTGAGCTGGTTACCTGGCTTGCCTTTTATCACTCTAATGACATTATTGAGACCAGAAGTCCTGAGATTTCCAGCCTCTTTCTAAGGTCATTCTTAGTTTCAGGAGCAGTTTATTTCCTAGCCAAAATCTTCCTTTTGTCTAGACACCTCTTTATTTGCTCACTTGTCTCCCAGGATTAGCATTCTTTCGTTGAACTATTTTTTTGTTTGTTTGTTTGTTTGTTTGTTTGTTTTGTCACCAGTTAAAAGCTATTTGTAGGTAAAGAATGCTATTTGGAGAAGCTTTGGGGAAACTGAGACGATGAATAAAAAAAATGTGGTAGAATGAATCTGAGTGAGAGGAATAGAGAAATTAGAAAGTTAAGGTAAGGAAGAATAAGGTGATTCACACATTCTAATGTGTAAGGATATTGGAAAGTGCTACTGGCCACTGAGAAAGGCATCTTTGGTAAATGAACTTCTAGAAGCACACTTTGCTGGAGCTGGAAAATCCGTTAAGGAGGAAAGCATATCTAGGAGGGTACCAATATGGAGTCTTTTCAACGATTTTAGTTCAACTTGATAAACTTGAAAAATAGCACTTTATAATTATAAAAGTAATATCAGCTCATTGCTGATTATTTGGAAAGTAAAAGAAAAAATAAGAAAATAAAATTCACCTATAATCAGCTGTGGAGATGTGGTGAAAGAATAAAGGTGTGGGTCAAGGGAAAGAGAACAAGCTCAAGAACAGAAATAGTACAGAACAGAATTGTTTGTAGGAATGAGGAATAGTAATTAGAGCACAGGATACCTAATGGAGAGTAATGAAGCATACAGTGGGAAACGGTAAGTTGAGGTGAGCTCCCTTGCAGCCAGGGGCCACGTCTTTTTTATCTTCATTCCCAGTAGTGTCTAGCACCATGTGTAATGTAAGAATGAGTGAATGAGATGCTTTGTGGTGGTGAAGAGCATAGATTTTTCAATCAGATAGTCCTCAAGTCAAAAGTACGGTTTCTGGCAATTTTTAGCTTTGTAGCCTTATACAAATTCCTTAATTTCTTTAATCTTCAATTTCTTCATGTGTAAAATGGAGAGAGTATTACATAGTTTGTCAGGTTAAATCAGTTAATGTATGTAAAATGCTTATTACTTTACATATAACAACCTTCAATAGTAATAATAATAACCATCAGGACAATAATGAATTTGGGACAGCCTTTCATGCCAGGAGTTTGGGCTTATTTGGTAGGTCCTGGAAAGGTTTTAATTTGGCATCAGATAAGAGAAAGAAGACACCAGGGGTTGAGAAACAAGTTGTTGGCCTTTTTAATAATCCAGGGTAGAAGCAGTGAGGTCCTAAAGCAGAGTCACAGCAGAGGTGATGGAAGAGAGGGGGCAGACTGAAGAAAGAGGATCAGTGAAAGCTGGTAATACCTCTAGTGTACAGATGGAGAAAGAAGAGTGAGAATTCAAAGATGACTTCCAGTTCTGTGAGGACAGGAAAGCCTCAACAGATATCTCTCCACAACTGACCATTTCATTCTTCTCTTGGCTCCCATAACTTTTATAACTCCAAAGTCAGGAAGTATTAAGTGAGTTTCCTCCCTTTATGAAACCTGTCAGTCACTCCTATCCTTAGCACTGACATACTGAATGTGCTAAATGAGAAGCTAAGAACTGTCTTTGTTTATCAACGCAGTTGTGTTTGCAATTGGAAGCAAAATGTACAAAAAAACACCTCCGGAAGGAAACATATTGAGTCAAGTTGTCAAATGTATCTGGGTAAGTCCATGAATTGTTTACCTGCCTTTTTCAATCAGAGGGAAAGAGAGGCTGTGGTGAGCACATAGGCCTTCAAACATGGGTTTTTCAGTGACCTGTCTTCTAAGTCTGTGCCTTTTAGCCAACTGCTCAATGGCAATCATCAGTCTTCATCTGTGCCCCTACTTAACCACTGAGTAAACAAAAATAATGTAACCATGTTTTAATTGGCAGAATCTCCTGAAGTGTAGTTATATATATTGCCAACAGGATGTAAGAATAGATAAGATTATATCTGAAATATTCTGAAATTTAACATCTGATTAAATCAAAGGGTTGGAATAAGTCATTTAAGTATGTGCGTTTGAGGGAAGGGATGATGAATTAGAAAAGGCAGAAGGTGGTTCCTTTTTGCCTCTCCTCCGATATCTATATTCTGCCCTAGTTTGCTGCTTCCAACCGTTTCAAGAACCGTTCTGGGGACAATGCAAAGCGAGAGCACTGGCTAGACTGGGCAGCTGAGAAATACCCAGTAAGTTGGAATTACAAAGACATCTTATGCCTCTGTAGCATCTTTCCTCATGTCCAAACTGATTCTCTCCTACTGCATTTAACTTCTTATCTTACTGTTCTGGGGTACTTCTACTCCAAGCAAGAAAACCATGTCTGGCAATTTAACCTGTTTCTTGCAGAAGCAGCTCATTATGGATGTGAAAGCACTGACCAGAGTACTATTCCTTTATATTCCATTGCCCATGTTCTGGGCTCTTTTGGATCAGCAGGTAAGAATAGTTGTTTTGAAAGCTATCCCTTCATCCAGCCACTTCCTTCTTACAGAAAAGGGATTTCTCATAATAGCATCTGTCTCTCCTAGGGCTCACGATGGACCTTACAAGCCACCAGGATGAATGGGAATTTGGTAAGCTGAAGAGATTTCCCAGAGAAGTGTATTATTTTCTTTATAATCCATATTAGGAAAAAATTAATTTCTTTGTGTTTTTGTCTGAAAACTGATTTAAGATCATAAGAGAGGCGCCTTTAGCAGGAAAGTACTGAGGAGGCAAAATAAATAAAGCTAGTCTAGAAATAAAAAACAGAATCTTTAGAAATCAGCAATATAAGAATGGAAAGGGTTTAAATGTATACAAGGAAGTATTGAAAGGATAGCAAATGAAGTGATACAGACATGGGATGGTGATGGTTTTTTTCTATCTAAGCCTGCCCCGGGGTATAGCCGTAAAGGTTAATGTACACAATTGGCCCCATCTCTCAAGCAAGTATCACAGCAGAGGACCAGGATGTGGAATATTTTGTACATGGATATGGAAAGAAGGGGAAAGTTGTAAGCACTGTTGTCTCTTTTTCCAATCTCCATTCTTTGGCAAAGTTGCATAAAGCTCTATCCCTGCTGTCAATTGTTCCACTTCCTAGATTATTGTATTGTTTTTCTGCCAATTTAGTTGTGAAGAGGGTAGGGTGGGATGACACCAGAGTATTATTAGCTGTCTATGTGGAGCCTGCCAAATATAATTTTACTTTTTCCCTTCCTTTGTTTGCCGAGGATTTACCATGATTGTCTTCTTGTTGACTCCCCTGAAGAACAACTTCGGAAACACGATGTGTCAGTGGGAATCTTTACCCTAATCATAATGGCTTGTACTTCACATTATTACCACCCACAACTGCAGTTACTGAGATTAATGAAAACACACTCACTCTATTCTCTCTGAAGTTTAAGAAAAGCATAGTACACAGAAAAGAATATTCTGCCTTAGGCCCATCTGCCTTCAGCAAGCACAGCCTGAAGCCATTCCCAGTCTGTTCCCTCACATACCCTTATAAGCATGATCATGGTCCTGAACCAAAGACCTGATGAATTTTAACTTACGCTTTGTACCTGCTAATTACCAAGATTGTTGATTTAGGCTTTTCTTGTCTTTAGTCATCGTCTAAATTTAATTTATTATGTTTCAGGGTTTTATTGTGCTTCAGCCTGAACAGATGCAGGTAGGAAACTTCTGTATAGACATGGGGATTTATTTCTGTCCTCATCTATACCTCTACCTGTACTATTAGGATTTCCAATTGGACATTTTTCCTTGTATGCTGAGAAGTGCTAAACATAGGGATGAAACTATTCTCCTTAAGTCCCACACTTTTCTCTTTCACATCCTCTGTTAAGTAAGTTGCTCCTGCCCAGTTCCAGGGAGAGTTGAGTTTTGAGCTCCCAGGAAAAGTATATGCATTGGATTTTTTTCTCCATGTCAAGGTAGTATCATGGAAATATTGTCAAAGAAAGTGGAAAGCTTTGTCACGTGAGCAACCAAGTCAGAATCTCTGTTTATTAGTGACTCCCAGTTCTTTCTTTTAAACCCTTGTTCAACAATCCCCAATTCTTCTTTCTCTCCTTCCTTTCTCCTGGCCGTGACATTTTCCTGTGGGCTATGGAATTGCAGATAAGTGAGAATGGGAGGGGAGAGGTCCCAAACGATTGGCAGAAAAACTGCAACTGGCCGAGTGAAACTGGCTCCTTGGGATATTTGGAAACTGAGGTGCAAGGGAAATAGAGTCTTGGGTGTAAAGGGGCTGGGATGTGGAATCACTCTGTACTTAGTATAATGAAAGTGTGTTTGAATATGAGGGAGAATGTGCGCAAGCAAGTGAGAGCATCTGCTCACACTTATGATAGAACACTTGTAACCAATCCTTTCTACCATGATATTACAGGTACTAAATCCCCTTCTGGTTCTCATCTTCATCCCACTGTTTGACGTTGTCATTTATCGTCTGGTCTCCAAGTGTGGAATTAATTTTTCGTAAGTGTTCATTATGCCTGTGTTGCTCCAAACTGACTCAATCTTTGCCCAGTTTGTCAGTACTTTTCTACTTAATGATGATTTGTTTTGTTTTATCATTTTTCCTGCTTCTAGTTACCCATGTTAGGCTAAATGCCTATTAGTATTGGAGGATAGGAATTTGAAACGCTTAATTCTTATTATAGAGAGCTCAAGCCATCACTGCAGATTTTACTATGTGATGTTAAAGGGGTAGGTCTAAGCTTCATGGAAAGTCAAGAGTATGTGAGAATAATATCCTAAACCAACTTCTTAATCTTATTCTTGAAAGTTGCCTCTTCAAAGAAGTCCAAAGCCTTTAAGGATAACTAATCCCTTCAAATCCCATATTTTCCCTATGAAACAGGAGTGGGATAGAATTGTCCCTATTTATTGCTTTTCCCCATTCAAAATAGAAGTGTTATTCTTTGTAAAGTTTGACAGAACAGGGTTTCAAGCCTCTTCTTATTGCTGATTTAATAGCAATTTCTTTTTAATGACCACTTTACCATTTTCAAAGGGCTTTTTGTCCTTTACTCATTCATTGAGCAAATATTGGTGTGTTTAGCACAAGTCCCATGCAAATGAAAAAGCACAGATCTTGTTCTCAAAGAGTTTATTGTTTAGTAAAGGAGCTAGAATGAGTGTAAGAATAATTATTACACAAGGTGAAATACATTTGATGTCCTAAGAAGGGAAGCAAAGTGCCAGGGAAGCGCTGAGAAGGAAGAAAGTCCTTCCTGCTGCCAGGGTCAAGAAAGACTTCTGAAGAGGAAAATGAGGTAATGACGTATAGTGCCTGGCACGTGGTAAATGTTCACTGAATCTGACTGTATTACTATTATTTTTGTTATTATGACATAATGGATATAAAAAGCATCATAAACAAAGGTAGATGTGGGGAAACGGGTAGATGTGGTGCATCACAAACAACAGTTCAATGTGACTCAAGTAAATGGAGAAACAAGGATGTGTTCTTTGAAATATAATACTTTGAAACATAATTGAGACAAAATCAGGAAAGGTCTTTGATGGTAGGCCTAGGGGGTTACATGTTATTGTTTAGGGTCTAAAGTTTAGATATAATTGTCTCTCCCTTTCCTCTGCAGATCTCTGAGGAAAATGGCTGTTGGGATGATCCTAGCGTGCTTGGCATTTGTAGTTGTGGCAGTTGTAGAGATAAAAATTAATGTGAGTTCAATAAATTTTAAGCTCCATAAATGTAGAACCTTATCTATCTTGCTTGCTCTTCAGATTCCCTGGGACCTAGCATAGCACCTATTTTAAAGAAGGTGCATCATAAGTATTTGTGATAAATGAGTAGGTAGAGGGCTACAGCAGCAGTGCAAAGTGAGGCCCGTCTCCCACCTGAGTGATTCAGAATACATTGTCAAGGAATTTACGAACACTAATATAGTAGCTATCTAGCCATCTTTTTGGAAACACAGGCTTATATGATACCTTACCAGATACTCAAACAAATACCTTTTTGGCAGACTGAATAGCCACTATTGGGGAATGATATATGAGACCATAGCTGAGTCAAAACTCAGAAAGTTTGTTACCTGACATCTGTGCTTGCTACATTGAGCTGGTGTTTCCCCTCCAAGCTGCCTTCAGAGTTTTCTAAGCCAATTACTCTTCAGAGGGAGAAAACTATGTCTTCCTGACTAGATCAACGAGGCTGTCAGAGATATGACAGAGATATGTGCTCTCATTGTATCCAGAGCGTTATTTGTTGGTGATTCTGACATGTATTCTCTGTCCTAAGGAAATGGCCCCACCCCAGCCAGGCCCCCAAGAGATTTTCCTCCGAGTCTTAAATCTGGCAGATGATGAGGTGAAGGTGACAATGATGGGAGATGAAAACAATTCTCTGTTGGAACAGTCCATCAAATCCTTTCAGGTGAGATATGGACGTGAATGAATTAGAAACATTTCGATTACGCACCAAAGCAGAAGCATAATATAGTGGTTAAGAGTATGCGTTTGTGGAGTCAGACTGCCCCAATCCAATTCCTGGTTCTGCCACTCCCTATCTATAAGACTCTAAAGAAGTTATTTTGTCTCTAAACTTTAGTTTTAGCATCTGCACAATGGCAATTTTTATGTCAAAAGCTATTATAAGGGTAAGTATTATATGTAAAGTGCCTAGAATAATGTTTGGGACATTGTAAGCTCTCAGTAAGTTGTAACTTGTATTGTTATTTCAAACTGCCTACTAATCACACATCCTCTGAAAGAGTTTGGTTTGCATGTTTTCACTACTATTACTGAACTTATTTCAAAATGTTGTTAATAAAAGTAATACATTTATTGTTGAAAATTGGGAAGTATATAGAAAGACATAAAACCCGCCTATAATTCCATCACCCACAGATAATCACAGTGATCATTTTTGTATAAATGAATAAACAAACTCATTTTTTTAAAGTGCTCAAACTTTATGTGTATTGACCTTGATTTTTTATTAACATTAATTACATCATAAAAATTTCTCCATGTCCTTAGATAATCTTTGAGAACATGATTTTAATGGACACATACATTTCCATTCTGGAAAATATATTGGGTTGTCGGAAGAGTCATGATGTATTTTTTTCTCTGTTTTTCATTGCAAAAATGCATCATGACTTTTCTGACAACCCAATAGTTTATTTTAACATTTCCTTATAGATATTTAAGTTTTTTTATTATTTTATATAATCCTATAATGAATACCCTTACTCACAAATATTTACACATGCCTCTAATTACTCCTATGGTATATTTCTAAAAATGGGATTACTAGCTTAAAGAATAATGTTGAAAGTATCTGATGAAGTCACCTGCCCTGGGATGCTATGAGGTTCTGATGTCCAGGATGGGGTAGAAGTTGAATATGACAGGTTTTTCATTCTACAGAAAATGTCACACTATTCTAAATTCCACCTGAAGACAAAAAGCAAGGATTTTCACTTCCACCTGAAATATCACAATTTGTCTGTCTACACTGAGCATTCTGTGAAGGAGAAGAGCTGGTACAGTCTGGTCATTCGAGAAGATGGGAAAAATATTTCCAGCATGATGGTAAGTTGAGGAATGGCCTAGGTTCCAAATTATTATCTTAGAGTATAATCTCTGGCTCATCAATATATTTCAAGATATTCCTAATGGTAAAATTTTCTGATTATTGGTTCCCTGTTGTCAGCTGTAACTGATTTTCACTCTCCTCTCTTTAAGGTGAAGGATGCAGAAAACATAACAACCAATGGGATGTCAGCTGTGAGGTTTGGATATCAAGGAGATCCCAGACCATTCTGTTCTCTTGAATCTTAGTTTTTTTCTGATCTGTGGGGCTTCAAATGAGGAGGCCTCACATTGTACTTGTCTAGTACAGGGATTCTGTCTCCTAGAATGTCAGGGGCATGGGTGTCAGAGGGCATTTTCCAGGACACAGAGTAAATAGGCTTGCTTTCCCATGTGGTATTCAAAGACGATCCTGTATCTGATGCATACATCCCTTCTACTGAATTTTATGTACTTATCTTGTTCTCAGGAAAATAATTCAGTACTTTTCTCTCTGTAATCACCAGAGAAAAATTTAGAAGTGAGCAAATACCTTTCGTTATTGGTAGTTGAGTATCTTTTATTATTACTGCATTTCTATAGTATAGTTTTTATTATAAACTTATAGAGGCATCATGATGGGATAAAGGTAACACATTTGGAGTCAAAAGACTTGGTTTTGAATCCAGATAAGGCTGAAGGTATTGTCATACAGCCTGGGACAGTTACAGAGATGGAGCACCAAAGAAGTCACCTGCTTTTTGTGGCAAGAATCAGACATGAGATAGAGAGATTAGGTGATTGCTGTTAAGAATAGATAGGACTTCCCTAGGTCAGAGAGCCATAGGAACTGCCAGAAGGGAAATTTCTAGATCAGTGCAGGATTCTCTCAAGTCCAAGAGTCAACATTCAGGATTCTAGAGAGAACTGCCCTTCTTATCCCATGGGCCAGAGACCAAAATCAAAATAGAAATGCACCGAAAACTCACACTGGGGGTACAACCTAGGGGCCTAGGTTCAGAAGACTAGAAAGATTGTTCTGGAAGGGTCCAGTCAGGATTGTATACAGACTCCAGAACAATGATAACTCAACCTATTATGGGCTGGGAATCTGAGTTTTATGTGAGTGAAATCAGACTTCATTTATAAGCGGATAAATATGTTTCATATAAATACTGGTATATATATGTACATAATCATTTTTCTTAATGGAGTCTCAATTGGTGAACCCCACTATTACAAGAGGGAAAGAAATTGGGTGCACCAAAGCTGGATTAGTGAGGCAACTCAGGCTGCCATGGATGACCATGGTAATGCCCATCCCAGCTAGTGATTAGGAGAGGGTGAAAGTTAGGGACAGCTAAGACTACTGATTACTTTTTACATTTGTTCATTCATTCATCCAGTTAACAATATCACATACTATTTATGTGCCAGCCTCTGTTGTAGTCATTGAACAGAGTAATTAAAAACAAAAACCAGCCAGGAAAGGCCCCTACCCTCTAACCCTTTATCATGTGTACCTATTAGGAAGCTTTGTCTTATGTGTAACAATATTTCTATCCTTAGGTTTGTTAACACTTTGCATAAGGAGGTCAATATCTCCTTGGGTACAGATAGTCCACTCAGTGTTGATGAAGACTACGGTGTGTCTGCTTACAGAACTATGCAAACAGGAGAGTAAGAGCATTACCTTTGGACATTTTACTTTTATCAACAATTGTTTTTCACATGCTCTCTTTGCATAAAAGTGTGTCAAGATAGAGGTATATCTTGGCTAATTTTGTGTATACACAGACTCTTTTTCCACCTTTGCCTCCTTCCCTTCCCACAGAGATATATTGAGATCATGATTGCTGTGAAGGCCATACTTTTTAGTTAACAAGGCCCACCTCCGGGAGGTTTGCAAAGTGTATTATTAGCTCCCATTCTGACCCTTTGGTACTTCCTATTGGCACATTATTACTTGAAGCTTATCCTTTCAGTTTCACTGTTGTATGCTGTTCCATGAATTCATAAGACTTAGATGAGGAAATTTCCTAAGACTTAGATGAGAAGACTTAGATCCTGAAATCCACAAATGTAGATGATTTGTGCCTTCTTTATTCAGGTTTAAGGTTAAAAAAAAAATACCCAACAGACAATGAAGGATTTAGATCAGTGTCAGAAAAAGCTGGCATGAAAATACTTTATAATTTACTCCCAGAGACTCCTTTCTGTGAGAGTAATGGTGGCTGCTGCTTGACTCACCATCAATAGAGAGATGAGGCCACTCTTTCCCCTGGTGATGGGAGTGATTTTCTAAGCTGGGATGTTTATTCTGACCTAAACTCCTCCTGTTCCAGATACCCTGCGGTGCAGTGTAAAACAGAAGACAATGGCTTTTTGCTGAATTTGGGCCTTCTAGACTTTGGTGCAGCGTATCTGTTTGTTATTACTAATGTAAGTAGCTCATGGCCACCTCCGCTCTCTCCTTCAATATATACCAGGGGTGCAAAACAATGTATACACATGACTTGTATTCATCTTTTGTTATCAGTATGTTTTGAGTATTACAATTTTAATACAGTTTTTTCCTTTCTTAAAATGTGTATGCATTTTTTTGACACCCTCTGTATATATCTATATCTGTATCTATCCTGAAGTTCAAAGAAGAAGAAGACTTTGTGGCAAGATAGGATCACATATTTATTTCTAGTGTAAGATGATAGATTCTATAGTGGCTTTAGAATGCCTACTGAGGTCTCCATAGAAGCAAGTTAAAAGAGATAACATTGGCAGCAGGCACAGGGTATGGGGGAATGGGAGACATAATTTATTTTGGGTCATGGTCTGCTTCAGTATCATTATGGCCCCAAGGAAAGAAAGATTACCTATGTCTTCTTGACAAACTCCACATGCAAGTTTCGTAGCTCCCTGAAAACTGATCTGCTAGCTTATCACAATCTGAAATACCAAGACAGGTAGGAAATGTCAATCTCTATACAAAGTTTAGGGGATCAGTTAACTGTGGTCCACAAAAGCAATTTTCTCAGAATCAGGGCAGGGTACCTCTGAATTTTAATTTTGATATCAATCTTGATCCTAATTTTATTTTGTTATTTTTGACATTGTATGAAATATAAAAAAAGATAGTATATAAGAAAAAGATGGAACATTTCTAAAAGTGTGGTGAGAATAATCTGTGAAGTTTTATTTATTTTAATTAATTAATTTAATAACCTGATATAATTGATATGCTATTTTTATTGCAACCTAATGGAAATATAATTCATATACCATACAATTCACCCATTTAAAGTATATAATAGTTTTAACTATATTAACATATTCAATATATATTGATATATATATTCACTATATAGAGAATATTTTTTCAATAATACTGGGGGCAAAAAAAAATGTATACAAGTAGACACTTTGGTCAACGTGGCTCAAGCAGTAGTTTGCCATAATCAAAAGTGTCTAGACACTGATAGTAACCACTTTGAGCACCTCTTGTAATTGCAGAAGTCAAACATGACTTGTGTTTATCTTTTGTTATTGGTATATATTATTACAGTTTTTTTTATTTGGAACATTTTTATTTATTGTAAAGGGCTTCCAAATTAGAAAAAAAAGGCAACAATTCTATCTCAATTTCACATCTGCTATTTGCCAGGATCACCACACCCTGGCTGCTTTGTCTCCTCTCCAACAGCTTTGCTTTGTCACAATTCAGTTCCAACTGATTAACTGTTCTCTTTGTCACTTTCTAGTCATACTCCCCCGATCAGCTGTTTGCTATTTTAGAATCTCCTAATTTCCTAGAACTTAGTTTTCTATACCTAATACCTCCACGTATTGTCTACCCATTCTTTTCTCTTTTTTTAATTAATTAAAAAAAATTTTTATTTTTTTATTGGGGGTGACAATGGTCAGTAAAGTTACATAGGTTTCAGGTGTACAATTCTGTAATACATCATCTATATATCACATTGTGTGTTCAGAACTGACTCTGAGTATTACAATTTTAATAGTTTTCCTTTCTTAAAATGTGTATACATTACTCATCTATAGTCACGGGATGTAAAGTACAGCACAGGGAATATAGTCAATGGAGTTGTAACAGCTACATACATGTGAGAGAGGTAGCGGATTGGGGGGAGGGTATCACTTTGTGAGGAGAGTAAGTGTCTAGTATGTTGCTTTGTACACCTGAAACTGATTTAAAAAAAAGAAGAAGTATGACTCAGAGAGCAGGAAGAGACAGGAAATCGTAATTAATCTGGGCTCTTGCCTACAGTAAGCTCAATGCACAAATGTTGTGGACCAAATAATCTCTTCTCTTGTCAAACAACTCAAGGCAGCTTTTTACTAAAAATATAATATGCAGAAAAAAATCAATTGACCATAAATGTGAGGGCTTATTTCTGGATTTTCAGTTCTATTCCATTGATCTATGTGACTGTCCTGGTGCCAGCACCACACTGTCTTGACTACTGTTACTTTGTAGTAAATTTCAAAATCAAGAAATATGACTCCTTCAACTTGGTTCTTCCTTTTCAGGGTTGGCTTAGATATGTTGGGTCCCATGAATTTCCATGTGAATTTTCAGATCAGTTTAGGAACAGAAGCCAGGTGGGATTTTAACAGGGATTTCATTAAATTTGTAGATGATTTTGAGGACTTTTTCTATCTTAATATTAAGTCTTCTGATTAGTAAGCATGAGATGTTTTTCCATTTATTTAGATTATTTTTTTAAGATTTTATTGGGGAATTGGGGGAAGGGGAACAGACAAGTTGCTGTCCTTTTGTTCTTCAGTCTAGTTGTGGAGGACGTTGCTTCACTGGCCCATGTTGGTACCATCACTGTGCTCTTTCCGGGTGAGGCAGTCGCTCACCAGCCACTGGACAGCCGCTCATGGCGGCTCTTGGCAGCTCATGCTGGCTGCCTGCCACTCACTCTGGCTGCCAGCCACTCACGGTAGCTTTATGGCAGCCCGCTGTAGCCTATGCCGTCGCCGGCAACTCAAGGCAGTCCAGCTCCAGATCAAGCTGTTGTTCACCATCCTAGCTGTAGAGAGCGCGGCACCACTGGCCCTCATGCGGAATCCGAACCAGAGTCCCGCTGCTCAGAGCTAGCCTACCAAGCCAGCTCCTAACCAACGTGCCACTCGGCTGGCTCCTAGATGTTTAAGACCTAAATTTTTTCAACTTTGTTTTATAGTTTTTAAAGTATATGTTTTACATTTATTTTATTTAATTTATTCCTAAGTATTTTATTCTTTATGATGCTATTGTTAATGGAATCATTTTCCTAAATTCATTTTCAGATTGTTTATTGCAAATATGTAGAAATACCTCTGATTTTGTATATTGATCTTATGTCCTGCCATCTTACTGAACTCATTTATTAGTTCTAATAGTTTTTTAGTGGATCCTTTAGGACTTTCTACATACAAGATCATGTCATCTTCATAGAAATAGCTTTACTTCTTTCTTTTCAAAATGGATGCCACTTATTTATTTATTTATTTATTTATTTATTTATTTGACTTATTGCCCTATCTTGAACCTACAGTATAATGTTGAATAGAAGTGGTGAGAGTAGACTTCTTAGGGGGAAAACATTCAGTCTTTTATCATTAAGTGTGTTAGCAGTGGGCTTTTCATAGATGCCATTTATCAGGTTAAGTTCCCTTCTATTCCTAGTTTGTTGAGATTTTTAATTTTTAAACTTTTTTATTTTTACCATGAAGGGGGTTGTATTTTGTTCAATGTTTTTTCTGTGTCTGTTGAGATAATCATGTCCTTTATTACATTGATATGGTATAAATTGATTTTCAGATATTAAACCAATTTAGCTGTATTAGTTTTCTAGGACTGTTGTAACAAAATATCACAAGCTGAGTGGCTTAAACAAGAGAAATTTATTGTCTTAGAGTCATGAAGTCTAGAAGTCCAAGATCAAGGCATTGATAGGATTAGTTTTTTTATGAGGGCTGTGAGGAAGAATCTTTCATGCTTTTCCTCTAACTTCTAGTGGCTTTCTGGCAATATTCTTCTAGGTGTGTAGAAGAATCACCCCAATCTCTGCCTTCATGTTCAATGAAGTTCTCCCTGTATGCTTGTCTACACATGGAGAACTCCATGTCTGCATTTCTCCATCTTTATGAGGACACCAGTCATATTGGATTAGGGCACACCCTAATGACCTTATTTTAACTTGACTAATTATTCTCCAATAATCATATTTCCAAACAAGTTCACACTCTCAAATACTGGGGGTTAAGACTTCAACATATGAGTTTTAGGAGGGCACAATTCATCCTATAACACTTGCATACCTGGTATTACTCCCTTTTTTGTTTATTCTCTCATATTCTACTCAAGATAGAGGCCATATATATTGTTTGTGAATGCAAGTTCTGATAAGCATCTAAAGTAGAGATCATAGGGGTACATATCTTTTTACAGATAGATGTTTTCAGATTTTTAGGGTGAATACCCAGAAGAGAGATTGCTGGGTCATGTGGTAATTCATTATGCACAGTGGCCAAGACATAGAAACAACCAAAGTGTCCCTTGATAGATGATTGGATAAAGAAGATGTGGTATATATATACAATGGGATATCACTCATACATAAGAAAAAAATGAAATACTACCATTTGTGACAACATGAATGGATCTTAAGATTATTATGCTAAGCAAAATAAGTCAGAAAAAGTCGAGAACCATATGATTTCACACATATGTGGGATATAAAACTGAGAGCAACAAACAAACAAGAAAAAAACTCATACACACAGACAACAGTTTAGTGGTTACCAGAGGATAAGGGGGAAGAGTGAATGCTAGAAGAGGGTAAAGAGGGTCAAATATATGGTGATGGAAGGAGACCTGATTCTGGGTAGTGAACACACAATGCAATATATAGATGGTGTATTATAGAATTGTACACTTGAAACCTATATAATTTTATTAACAAATGTCACCCCAATAAATGTAATTTAAAAAAAGACAAAAAAATGGAGATCATAAATTGGAGACCTGGGAGCCTATTTCCTCCCATAGTCTTTGTTTTTGTTTTTCGGTCTGCACAGTATTGATAACTAATAATTATTATTATTAATTGACAACATTTAAAGTTCAAGAGATTTCACCTAAGAAGCTGGATTCATAACATTTCTTAAAAACAATAACAGAAGATTTTGTAACAGGAATTACCATGTCAGTTGGGTGGTGCTAACAGTTGTACCCTTTAGATGGGGCTTATGGCGTCCAGTTTGCCTAAGTCCCTTCATTCCCATTCAGCTGGCTTCATTTATTTAATTATATGTCTGTGGGTATTTGATTACATGACCTGGGTTTACAAGCTCAGGTCATTTCTCTCAGGCTGAGAACACCCAAATCTATGCTCAGGTGTTCAGAATATTAACTGAAGCAAAATTTACCTTACTATTTTGAACTCAATGTCTCTTTGATTCAGAGAATCAACTGCATTTGGACATCAAAGACTTCTTATTCCAAGGACTTTGACCTTGATATTTTAACTCTGCCGTTTTAATCTCATTGTATATCCAGATATTACACTTACTATCTAAGAATGGTTTTACTCCAAGAAATACATATATAATTTTTAAAATTTCATTTCATTTATAACATATATTAGTAGACATAATCTTTATAAAACCAACCATAACTAAAATCTTGCATATAGTAAAAGTAGTTTTAGACAAAAAAAAAGATTATAGAATGATATATATTTGGTAACATTAACCAGAAATTAACCCTAAAAAATTCCTTTTGACCAAAATTTTACAAAAAATTTGCAACTTTTTGAAAAAATTGAGTGTGTCAGATTTAAGTTAAAAAATACTGGCCAGTAAATAGAATTCAAAATAGCAGGTGGTATTTTATATGGATTTTTAAAAATTGATCTGCAAAATTTTCAATGTAAAGGTTACCAAGAAAACATAATAATTCACTCTGATAAAGTAATTTTAGTAAAAGAAAACATTTAATGAAAAATGTTAAAAACAATTTAATTGTACTTACATAGAAAATTAGACAAAGAATTAAATTTTTCTTAAGAATGTGCTTTATGAAAATTCATTGTTTTGTATAAATTAGATGTATTGTATATTTAAAATGTTGACCAGGATCTAAATACCCAGTAGGTCAAAATGGTGGGAATACAATCTGCAATAGAAAAATACTCTGCTATTTAAGGACTGTCAGTAATGGTATCTGAAGCCAGACAAGTGAGTGCAGTGTTAAACAAAAGGAATTTCAAAAAACTGAAATTGTGTAAAAATTGCTCAGTCTCTTGAAGGCAGCAAAAGGATGAAAATATAAAGAGAGGATGGATATAAGATCATAGAATGCAGCAGGTCAAGACTATTTACTTGAGACTACTGACAAACCTATTTCTTCTTTTTCTCACCAAGAGCACCAATCAGGGTCCTCAGGCCTGGAAGATGGAAGACATTCCAGCTAACAAAATATCCATTGCATGGCAGCTACCACAATATGCCCTGCTTACAGCTGGGGAGGTCATGTTCTCTGTCACAGGACTTGAGTTTTCTTATTCTCAGGTAGGTTTTTGCAAATGGAAAGTGGAGGTGGAGATATTGCTTAGAGAGTGGTGAATTTTAATCCTGGCACTGACTAAAATAGGCATGTGACCCTGGCCAAGACCTTTATATTTTTTGGCCTTAGGTTCCTTTTACATGGCCCTGAACAGAGTCATCTTGAGTTCGAGAGTCATGAAACTACAGCATAGTAGCCTATGCTATTTGAAATCTAGGAAAGGGTACTTAAAAATTAAGAGTTAAGGACTGTGGAGTCAAACTGCCTATGTTCAAATTTTGGCTGTACAACCTGTTGTATAACCTTGAGTAAGTGAATTATCATTTCTCTCCAATATCATTTTATCTCTTATCTCTTAGGGTTGTGATGAAGATTATATGGAGTAATGAATCAAAATATTCGATTAAGAGCTCCATCCTATTATTACTATTAACATTATTACCACCCCCTGAATCAATATGATAGCTGAACTTAGTGGGGGAAGTTCTAATCTGGAAGCTTTTGTGGAAGAAGTTTTCTGGATAAATGCATGGGGGCATGAGGATGGTGCAGGGAGTTTGTTTACTTGCAAACTTGTGTCCTCTCTAGGCTCCCTCCAGCATGAAATCTGTACTCCAGGCAGCCTGGTTGTTGACAATTGGAGTTGGGAATTTCATTGTGCTTGCTGTGGCCCAGTTCAGTGGCCTAGTACAGGTATGGATCTGAGAGAAACAGGAGCTTGTGTCTATCCTAGCTTTCTCCTCCAAATTCCTCTTCTCCCCCTTCTCCCATCCCTCCTCCTCCCACATTTCCCATGTAAGATGGGTTAGATACATACAGACCTTGCCAGGAAAATAGACATATGTAAGTGTTAGTGATGGCCACCACAGGCCCACGTGAGGAGAGGTCACTGAACCCAGTCTTCTTCTAGCAAACGTCTGCCTTAATGGTGAACCTGGGTCAATCTGCAACCCAGTCCTCATCCTTTGAGGATCCCTTCAGTTTCAGGTTTCTTCATATTCTTTTCTTTGTTTCCTCCTGCAGTGGGCCGAATTCATTATGTTTTCCTGCCTTCTGCTGGTGGTCTGCCTGGTCTTCTCCATCATGGCCCACTACTATGTTCCTGTAAAGCCAGAGGATATTCAGGAGCTGGCAGAGAAGCAGATTCCCCATATCCAGAGGAATATGATCAACCAGAAGACCAAGAGCACAAAGCTCTAACGGCTCCCAAGACTCCGCCCAGACCCATATTCCTGGCTCTCGGCTTGGCCATCACCAAACTTCAAGCATTTGTTCTCCTGTTTGGTTAGGAGAGAGGTAGCATCATATCTGAGCTGATATCCTCCACTTTTCTCCCATGATAGAGGCAGTTCTGGGCTTTCCACTATATTGAAGAGCAAGGTCCCTGAGACTCTATGTCTTCCCATCTATCAGTGAACTCAGTAAACCTTGTGTAGTGTTGCGGAAATTGGTCTGGTGTCTCCAAACGGCCATGAAAAACATAAGTGTATAATTGTGATTAGTTATGTGAGAATTCCTTTACCTGCTATTTAGAACTGATGGCCCCACTTTTTGAGATGCTGAGTTAGGGGCAAAATTGCAGAATAACAGAGAATAGTATTTTAACTTTCTTTGTAAGCAATATAATTGTGTTATTCACAAGGACCTCAAGAATTGGTACATCTGATGTGATCTGGTCCAACCTGGCCTATCAGCTATCCAAGTTTGATAAAACCTTAGTAAAATTTTCAGTACAGCTGGTAAGAGCTAGAATGATATTTTATTAACACACAGGAGAGGATATAACTTTCTGATAATTACAGTATTTTATTTACTAACCCAAACAACCCTTTATCGGTACTGATAGATCTTTGGAAATCAAATTAAAGATAGTCAACATTGGTAAACATGGTTCTGGAAAACAGGAACAGGTATGAATTGTAGAAATACTGATGAGGCATTCTTCTATAGTGCACATTCTTCTTAGGGACTACAATATTTCAGCCTGGCTTATGCCCTCCTGTGGACAGTTGTATAGACACTAATTATAATTTTGAAACCCTGTCTTTTCAATGTTGTTAGGCCAGCTTTTTCTCATCATTGCATCATGGCTTGCTCAATGCAAAAAATATTTAATAACTAATATTTTTATGAATCCATCTTCTTTTTTTGTTATTACTCCCTTCAGCCTCAAAGAAGTGCGTCCATTTTTGATAATTTTTCTTGTCTTACTTTTCCCACAATTTTTAAATGCCATTTCTTCATTTATACCTGGAAGTTTCTTGTTTATTAAAAAACTTATATTAATACTCTAGGTTTGAGCTCGTAAAATGGCAATGCTTAATGAAGGGGCAGGGTTCCATATGAGGATCCTATCAAAATCTGTGGGAATAGAGGGTTGTAGAACATGAGGTTTTTGTTTGTTTGTTTATGAAAAGTTAGAAACATTACATTGCACACAATAAATGAATCTGTGGACAGACATGGGAACATCATTACCCTATGGTAATGAGTGGGAAATAAGTTCAGAACCAATGTACTAGAGAGCCTCATTGTCATTGGTTTCACATAGTAAATATAACAAGTAAGAGAAGTTGCTCCAGTTTTCCAAACATTATATACTTTAGCTTTAGTGACCAAGGTCTCAGAAGTACTGAAGTGACAGCAGCACCAGATATCTTGATGTGACCCTGACCCTACACCTTCAAAAGATATTCTGTTCATTTTTGAGCAGCTTTAACTCAATCTGTTCTATGATACATTGTTTCAAGAAATGTTAACAGTGCTTTATGAATAAAAGTTTCCATAGATAAACAAATTTTGGAATGAGACATATTATAGCTTCTTCTTGATATTTGCATATGAAAGATTCTGAGAACTCCTGCAGTAAAGACCCAAGACGCTTTGTGTAGCCTAACATGGCACAGTATTCTGCAGAACACTGGTTTGGGAAAAATTGGTAGGCAATTCTTCCTTATGCTGAACTAAAGTTCCTTCTCTGAAACCTCCTACCATTGGTTCTTTCCTTTCTATCTAACAATAATAAGCATAACCCCCTCTTTCATGTGGCAGACTCTCTGTTATTTGGGGAGTGCTTTCACATCTCCTTCCCAACCATCAAGTAAGTATTCATCAAGTCAAAGATTCTCAGTTCCTTCAGTGGTTCCTCGCAAGGCATAGTGTAGTCCTTTTACCACTCTGTTTTCCTCTTCTGAAAAATATCCATTGTCTGAAATGCAGCAGTGGATCAGAATCCTTCTTAATATGTGATACCTAAAGCCAAATACAACATTCCAGAAGTGTTTGGACTAAAAGAATTAGGATCTGCCTTTCTCCAAGCAATACACATCTGTTATTATACAGCCTTAGGTAACATTAGATGTTTTGGGAAAATATTTCACAATGTAGGCTTATATTCTAACCATACAATTAGCTAAAATCTCCATTTTTTTTAAGAGAGCTATTGTTTAGCCAAACACATCCTTGAGTTCCACTATATGCCATTCGCTAAGTTAGGTGTTGGAAAAACAAAGATGAATAATCTACTATACCTGTGTGCAACTTTACCTCACTTATCTTGACTGGCTGTCAAGATCCTAGAGCGTGCAAAGGACTTGAGAAAGTCGTGGTATATTGAGGAAGAGCAAGAAGGACAATATGACAGGACCGGAGTAAAGGTGTGAAGAGGTAGTGGATACAGTCAGAAGAAGATAGGGGCCATATTGTGTGGGGCCTTATGACCATGGTAAGACATTTTGATGTTATTCTAAATGAGATGTGCATAGGTTGGAGGTTTAGAACATGAGAGTGACATAATTTGATTCTCTATTTAAGATTTCTCTGGGGCCAGCCAAGTGGCATGGTGGTTAAGAGCTGGCTTGGAATGCCAGAGGGCCCCAGTTCGGATCCCACATATGAGGGCCAGTGCTCTCTACAGCTAAGACGCTGGTGAGTCGACGGCGATGGCATAGGCTGCAGCCCCTGCTGCAGTGGGTGGCCATGGGCTACTGTGTGTAGCCAGCAGCCAGCGTGAGCGGCCAGCAGCCGCAGTGAGCGGCCATCCAGAAGCCGGCGACTGATCTGCGTCTCCCGGAAAGAGTGCAATGATGGTGCCAACTTGGGCCAATGAAGCAACATCCTCCACAACTAGACTGAAGAACAAAAGGACAGCAACTTGTCTGTTCCCCATCCCCCAATTCCCCAATAAAAATCTTAAAAAAAAAAAAAAGATTACTCTGGCTGCTGAGTGGAGAATTGTCTATAGGCAGGAAGGAAGGGTGTCCAATTAGCCAATTAGTTGATTTTTGTAATAGTCTGGGCAAAAGGTAATTGTTACTTGGACAAGGTGGCAGCAGTGGAGGTGGGGAGAAATTGTTTCACCTGGCATTTTACTCTAAGGTAGGACTGTCATGATTTAAATATGGTTTTATATATATGCTTTGAAAGAAAGAAATTGATGCTGACTCTAAAATTTGGGTCTTTAATAATGAGGATGAAAGATATTGCAAGTTTCTGGGAGTAGGGAAGACTAGGGTAAGAGAAGGTTTGGGTATAAAGTAACTTAACAGTTTTGTGCATATTGAGCTTCTGATGACAATTAGTTATCGAATTGGAGATGTTGAGCTGACAATTTCATGAGGCTGAAGTTCAGTGAAAAGGCTGGGACTGGATATATAAACTTGAGAGTCATCAGCATATAGATGGTACTTAAAGCCATGACACTGGATGAGATATCCTAGGAAGTCAATGTATGTAGAGAAGAGGTTCCAGGACTAGTCCTATAGTTTTCCAACATTAGAGGTCTAGAAGAGGAAGAAGATCCAGCAAAAGTGGTGAGGATGAGTGACCTATGAAGTATGAGGAAAACCAGAAGAATGTGATTAATGTAAATGATACGTGCTTTATTACAATTAGATAAAACTAAAATGAAAAAAAATATATCTTTGACCTAAAGGAAGTACATGTTCCTGTTAGGAAACCTGGGTTCTGATTTCTATGTCAGTTTCCCTGAATTCTTTTGCCTCCACAATTTAATTCAATTTAATGTCACTTTTTTTTTTAAATTTTTAAGCCTGCAAGACAGTATGCCAGGAGCTATGGGAGAGATAAATGGATATAGGCAGTCTGATAATTAAGTTTGTGAACTTGTTACAATGATGTTGCTAACCTTTTTTGATATTCATTATGAATTTGTACCAACTGGACACATCGTTAACCAAGTTTACTATTTGGAAGTGCTGGAAAGTCTGCATGAAAAAGCTAGATGACCTGAACTCTTCGTCAACAGTTCATGGCTCTTGCATCATGACAATGCACCAGCTCACATGGCACTGTCTGTGAGGGAGTTTTTAGCCAGTAAACAAATAACTGTATTGAAACCCTCTCTACTCACCTGATCTGGCCCCCAATGACTTCTTTTTTTACCCAAAGATAAATATTGAAAGGAAGACATTTTGATGACATTCAGGACATCAAGGGTAATATGACAACAATTCTGATGGCCATTCCAGAAAAAGAGTTCCAAAATTGCTTTGAAGGCACTGGCATCGGTGCATAGCTTCCCAAGGGGAGTACTTCAAAGATGACTATAGTAATATTTAGCAATGAGGTGTGTAGCACTTTTTCTAGGACAAGTTCTCAAACTTAGTTGTCCAACCTTGTCTTAGGTAGATCTGCTACATTCCCCAGTCTTGGCCAGGTGTCCTTATGTAGTTGGTGTTCTGTGGGCCCAGTGGCACAGTCTCCCTGGTCACCTGAGCAGGGTTCTCCAGGCATGTCCCTTGTGTGGGTTGTATGTTCCCTCCTGTTATAGTTGAGCCTTGATTGCTATTGGCACATCAATAGGTGGGACTGCCCCTCAAGCTGATTGGCTGTGGGGTTTGACCATGTCCACAGCTTACAAGCTGCTATGTGGGGGGGCTTATTCCATTGAGTGGTATTCACCCCAGTAGTTCTGTTGCCTATTGAGACCTCCCTTTGGGTGTGCCACTTGTGGGGCTAATTGGGTGGTGCTCTGTTGCGGTCTGAAGCCAACTACCAAGTATGTTGGCTCTAGGGCCTATTGTGAGGGGCTTCAATGCAGGCCCAAGTCACCCACTGCCTGTGACCAGCCAGGGACTGCCTAGTAAGAGCTACAAAGCGATCTGTGGTTGTTTGCTGCCTCTGCTAACCCTGGAGTTGCATGGGAGAGGCCATACTGTGAACTGAGTACATCTGCCACCAGTACCAGGCCTAGAGTAGCTCTGCAAAATGCCAGGATACCCCAAAGCCTGCTGGCTCCCTTAAAGTTCAGCCACTGATAAAGTCTCATGCGGTATACAAGTTGGGTAAGGCAGGGTCCCAGTGAATCACTAGAGTGTAGAGTGGGAAGAGTTGTGATCACAAGTTTAATGTAAATTGTGGTCTGGTGCCAGTGCTAAGCCTGAAGTTACTCAGCAAGTCTCACAGCACACAGAGGCTAGTTGCCACATGCCTGTGGTCTGTCAGACTGTGATAGTTTTTCAAGAAAAACTGCAATGCAGGCAAGGCTGGCTACTCTTGGAGAAAGTGCCTCAGGCATTGGGGGAGGTGGGTAGGGCCAGGTCCCACTGAGTCAGCAGGGTGGAGCTGCAGAGCTCTCCAGACCAATCAGATTCAGATTTATCTATGTGGAGCAGGCCCAGCACAGGAAAGATGGTTCCTGCCTGCCAGCTGCACAAGAGGAAGACCTCCTCACAGGAAAATGGCAACTGTCCTCCAGCCCTCAACCCAAAGCAACACAACTCAGTCTGCCCTCTGTATGTCCCCGACACCCGCCAAGTTACTGTCTCTCTGCTGGAGCCTAAGGTGAGTGCCTTGGAGTGAGAGTCTGTGCACAGGCCCTTAAAGAGGCTCCCTGGGTTTCCCACCACCTTCTGTCCCACCAAGATGGTCAGAATCCCCACAGTTTTTCACAGTCAGATATTGTGAGGGCTCCTCTTCCCAGCATTAGTACTCTGGGCTGGGGAGGCAGATATGGGGCTGGGGTTCTCACTCTTGTTGGGGGAACCTCTATGACTGAGATATCCCTCCCAGTTCTCAACTGACACATGGAGGTTTGCGGTTAGCCGGTTCCATGTCTCCACCCCTCCTATCAGCCTGGACATGGCTTCTTCTTTATATCCTTAGTTATAAAACTCCTGTTCAGCCAGACTTCAGATGGTTCCCCACGTTGATTATTCTATCATTTAGTTGTAATTTTAATTTGTTCATGGAAGGAAGCAGGCACAGGGTTTATCTACTCTGCCATCTTGGATCTCCTCCCAAATATTACCACTTTTATGAGACTTTTTCTGACCCATCACTGGGAAACACATGATTGCTCCAACCTCTCAAGTTCAGTAGTAGTCTACAAGGTCAAGCAATTAAGTTCCTGAACTCATCCTAGAAAAAGTGCTACACACCTCATTGTTGAATATCACTATGGTCACCTTCGAAGTACTCTTCTTGGGAAGCTATGCACTGATGCCAGCACCTAGGCCACCCTTCAAAGCAATTTTGGAACTCTTTTTCTGGAATGGCAGTAGGCCCTCTAGAAGAGGTGGATTTAGTCCTAACTAAAGGAAGTTTTCCTTTAGGGAAGCAGCTTTGTATTGTTACTAAAAAGAGCATGGACTCTGGAGTAGCAAACTCTAGTTTGAACCTCTGTTTAATACTGTGAGTCCCCTTGCAAGTTTTATTAATTTCTCTAAATCTTAGATAAAGGATGATAACTGTTAATATGGTTTCTGAGAGAATAAAATAATATGTGCAAAGCATATTGGGGCACAGCAGGCATTCCATAAATACTCCAGTCTACTATGTTAAGTTTAATAAGTGGGGAAGAAAGTTCAGATTTTCAGTAAGTTTGAACTTTATTGTTATAAACCTGTTTTAGTCGACCTCCATCTACAATCTCTGAAATATTCAATTATAGAAACTCAAAAGGAGCCAGAATTCTGGTAATGAAGCACAGCAGGCTCTAAGCCAGTGGGATTCAATTCTCTACAGGCAAGGATCATATCTTATATTTCTTTCACATTCTCCATAGGATCCTCCCTACCTAAACACCTCTCTTAGAGAACATCTCTAACCACAATCCAGAAAAGGGGATGCACTAGATACTAAGTGACTCTGCCATACTTGGAGATTGGGCCAAGTGTGAACATTGGCCCAAGTGGGCCCATCATTGCTTCTCAAGGATTTAGAATTGAGACAAAGCTTCAGGGAGTCAGTCAAATGCTGTAGGACACTTAAGCTGATGGGCACCATGGCAGCTTTGCGTAAGCAAAAGTTACTATGAGCAAATACAAAGAGAAAAGCCAAAGTGTTAGGACACATAGCTTAAAAGAGAGACAGGAAGAAACAAAAACAGAGAAGAGGACAAACATTCAGGGAAAAGTGAGGACGATAAGGGGACAGGGTATCAAATGGGGAGGAATGGGACTCAAGAATTGGAATGGTCACTCTAAAAGGATTCAGATGACTTCAAGTCTGTTAACTGCAAACTCCAGAGAGCCTCTGTTGCCAGCACAAGCAGCCCCTGTATCCCTCCCTGACTGATGATCCCACCTTGCTTCAAGACCCTGTCATGACCCCACTTGAGGTGATTACCTGGCAAGTGAGTGCCACTTCTCCTCATGCCCTACTCAACTCTCCTTCCTTGCCTCACATGTACAACTATAAGCAGATCCTAAAACGCCCATGGGGCCAATTGCGAAGTCTAATTGGGGAGCAAGAGACCTGCATGGCAAGAGTTTCAAAACTGCACTAATGCTTATCAGCAAGAACCTGGGGAATATACATGGAACTCAATTATGAGGGTACTAATCAAATGTGAAGGATAATAAACTTTTATTAGGCTGAAATTATTATATTGATGCATGTACCAGAGATTCGTTGTTCAATGTGCTATCATTTGCAATTGGCAGAGTTCTAATTATTTTCTCTTTTTGTTGTTGGTACACTGAAAATTGGATTCACTTCTGGCCTATGCTGAGTTGAAATGCCAAAAACCTCTCATAGAAGAAGGAACAGAAAGATTTAGGAAGATGAGAATGTTACCTGCTCAGCCATCCTAGCCTGAGGACATGCCTATCGTAAAAACATTGAGACATGAATTAATGAGGTAGCACCAACATATTTATAAGATTATTATACTAAGTGAAATATGTCAGACAGAAAGTTGAGAACCATAAGGCTACACTCATGTGTGCAATATAAAACTGAAAGCAGCAAAAAAACAAGAAAAACAAACAAAAACTCGTAGACACAGACATCACAGGTTTAGTGGTTACCTACCAGAGGGTAAGGAGGAACGGGGTGGTATAAGAAAGTAAAGGGGGTCAAATGTATGGTGATGGAAGGAGAACTGACTTTGGGTAGTCGAACACACAATGTAATATATAGATGGTGTATTATAGAAATGTACATTTGAAATCTATATAATTTTACTAACCAATGTAACACTAATAAATTTAATAAAAATTTTAAAAAGCACCATAGTAACTGTCTTTAGTACGTCAGAGATAAAGAGATAAAATGATATTGAATGAGGTTCTATGATTTCAATAAGGATTATGACATCTCAGGGTGGCAGAGACTACTAATAAGTAGTGCCAAATCACCAGAGACAACTGGGCTGTTCATTTTAATAGGCAGAGGGCTGGTGGGGTAATCATAATGGTTTGACACATAGAAATATTTGGCATTGAATAATTGATCACAGTGTCCCTAGTGCTGAAATATAATAGGAGGGTCATCCTGTTTACCTGGGTAAAGAAAACTTTCTGTGAAGTTAAAGCCCCTTGGTGAGCATTTACATAGGACACAAATATTCTGACACTCTGAGTTCATTCTGAGAGATCCCTTCACATAGCTCTTTCTCCAGACCAACTTGTTACCAGACCTCATATTTTATTCCTTTTATGTCCCTGACTGTCCAGCCAAATCATTTGCCCCAATCCATCCATTACTATAGAGCTGCTCCACAGGCCAGCTTTCCTATGGGCAAAATGGGCAATGAGATGTCCTGTTTAAAATTCTGCCCCCTGGAAGGAATTCCCTATTCTTTTACTGCAGGGCCACTCCTTCTTGGGGCTGCTGCATTGCAGAAGTCATCTCCAGCTGTCCTGCAGAGCCATCTATAAGCTAAGCTCAGATTTCTTTTTCAGACAACTGGCCATAGAGATCACTCTATATGTTTTAAGCATAGAAGGAGGACAGGTTGGCAGTGCAATAGAAGTAGGCACACCAGGAGTGAGAACCACCTGCCCATCCAATTTGTACTCGCTTAAGCCCAGGTCCACACATACCACATGATGAAGGAGTCTTGCTGGACGTGCACGACTATATGGCTTGGTAGATCACACACTCAGTTCACGTGGGGCAGCTGATATTCCACAGTCAAATGAGTGTTCAGTCTGTACCATAGCCCAATAGGAAGCCAAGATCTATCTCTCAAAATGAGGATACTTGTCAAAACAGGCATGATTTTGCTCCCAAACCGTATGGGCCTCTACTCTGAATCTGTTGTCAGGGCTTCCACAAAGTCCACACAGCATCTTGATCAGTCAGAGTGTTTTTGTAAACCACTGGACTCACTGAGCATAAATAAGGGGACTATATCATCTATCATCCAAATTAGGATAGCCTTAGGCGTGAAGTGAGGCATTAGTAATAAACATGCTAGGACAACAGACATACGTTAAAACTATCCTGAGATGTATGGTCA
Organism: Hipposideros armiger; assembly: GCF_001890085.2. NCBI lineage: Eukaryota > Metazoa > Chordata > Mammalia > Chiroptera > Hipposideridae > Hipposideros > Hipposideros armiger. The sequence goes on along the minus strand of NW_017731358.1, from coordinate 7,358,422 downwards.
TCCGGTCATGAGAGCGAAGTGATTCATTTGTTTGCTAGCCATCCTTAGCTAGCCAGTGTGCACATTGAAAGATGAATCCAGGAAATTTTTTTTTAAATACATAGAAAAATAATACAAAGTAGAGTATAACAAAAGAAATACACTAGAAGAAATACACTTTATATCCAAGCACAAACATTTGGAAATATATATGGAAGTATATGTGTAAGAAAAAAAAACATTTAGTTTTTAATGCTGACTGGGAAGGCATAGACTGAATTCTGGTTTACTGGTATAACTTTGAAGAGAACCTCAATGTGCTAAGCAGAAATTTCCACTCTATTCTCAATCTTCTAAAAACAGCTCCTGGAGGAGATTAGATAGCTCTTCCTCTTTACAAATTCTGTTTAATTTCTGCTGTATATTTTCCATAGAACCGTTCTGCTTTCTTGCTGAATTTAGTATTCCTTTCATTAATGTAGTCAATATCTGCATCGTCATTGTAAGGTCATCTCCCACTATATTTGTCTCATTTTTCAATTTGTTTTTCCAGATCTGTGACCATCCAATCAAGTTCCTGTGTGGAAGGCACATGTGTTCCATGAAGAAGACTGTTGTATGTTGGGAAAAACTCTTCTCCATGCTTTTCACTCAGCCTCTCATATATTTCCATGCCAGGTTTGATCTGTTTGGTCAACCGATGATACTGGCGTAACTGGGCAGCAGCATAATCTGAAAATCCCAGATGGGGGGTTTTTCCTCTTCTTTTTCCTCTCCCATCTCTGCATCTTCTGTACTATTCTCTAGCAACTTCACTTTCTCATAGTCTTCCCTTTTCTTTTCTCCTTCCTGTAGTTCCCATTCCAAAATCTGAATCCAGGAAATTTTGATACAGAGCTCTCAATTCTAAGACATCCTGGATTAGGTCACTGAATTTCAATGTAAGAAGTCTTTGACTATTCAGGCAGAAAAAGTAAATATTTAACAAGTTCTCAAACTTCAGTGTGCATGACAAGCACCTGGAAGATTTGTTAAAACATTCTGGACTCTGTACCCAACGTTTTTAGCTCAGTAGCTGTAAAATGGGGCCTGAAAATTTACATGTTAACAAATTCCCAGGTGACCTTGATGCTGCTAATGCAGGGACCATACTTTAAGAATCACTGATCTACAGAGAAAAGAAAAAACATACCCATAGATGCTCTTTTCCACAGCAACATTTAATATCACAGCATAATGGAACAATTGATACAATGTTCTAAAGAAAAAATTATATACCAAAATGTGGTTGAAATTTTAGGGCCACTGACAGCTTTCATAAACATGAACAAACTCAAGGAAAACTGCCTTTATGAGAACCTCTTGCAAAAAGCTATGTGATGATGAAGTCCAGATAAGAAGAGATGAATAAAAATTAGGAACTCGGGAATGGAGAAGCTGCGTTAAATATAAAACCAATATTGACTAATTATGAGAATGATGATTATAAACTTTGATAAAATAGTATTTATGTACATGGAAACAGAAGAATATAGCTCATTTATAAGGAATAAATTATGTAAACCAAAATTTGAGCCTCCCTTTAAGAAGGGCATCAGCCTTGGTTGCCAGATTGAGGGGGCATAGATGGAGAGGTTGGGTGAAGTGGGGGGAGAGGATTAAGAAGTACAAATTGGTTGTTACAAAGTAGTCATGAGGATTTAGGGTTTAGCATAAGGAATATAATCAATAATATTGTAATGACTGTGTATGGTATTGGATGGGTACTAGATTTATTGGGGTGATAGATGGGGGGTCGTTGGGGAGCAGAATGAAGGGGCTGGGGAGATTGAGAAATTCAAATTGGTAGTTACAAAATAGTCAAAGGGATGTAAAGTAAAGCACAAGGAATATAGTCAATGATATGGTAATAACTATGTATAGTGCCAGATGGGTACTAGCTAGTCAGAGTGATCACTTAATAAATTATATAAATGTCTAACCACTATGCTGTACACCTGAAATTAATATAAAATAATATTGCATATCAACTGTAATTGAAAAATTAAAAAGCGGGAGGGAAAGGGGGAAGGAAATAAAAGGTCCAAATTTCCAAGTATAAAACAAATAAGTCATGGGGATGTAATAAACAGCATAAGGAATGTAGTCAATAATATTCTAATAACATGGTACAGTGTCACATGGTTGCTGGAGTTATGGTGATCACTTCTGTAGGTCTATAAATGTTGAATAACTATGGTGTACACCTGAAACTAATATAATATGGTATGTTAGCTGTATTTTTAATAAAAGATCTTTAAAAAAAAAAAAGAAAAAGTAATTATTTTCATATCCAAGGCAAGAATTTGTGGATATTGGTATGAGAATAAGAGTCTTGACCCAAGGATTTGGTTTAAGGTTCTAATAAATAAAGTGCCATTATTAGTTTGTGTATTTATTCTTTCATGTACACCAAATTTTGTCTTTAACATCAATTAAAATTGGGTTTTTCTTCATCAATTCTGATGTATTTCAAGGTCAAATTTGTGTGTTATAACTTGATCAATGATTCATTAACTAATCTAGGTACTTTGTGATATTTTAAATGCTAAGTGATGGTAATTTTTAATCTTTTCCAGGGATAAAGACTTAAAACAAAACAAAATAAAACAAAACAAAACACCTCATTCTCTGTGCTCCTCTTTCTTAAATTCACAGTGATACCATAAACTTTTGGTGCTGTTTTGGTGACTTCATGTCACTGAGATTTTTAGTGTTAAAATGTTATCTTTATGAATAGGTTTTATAAGTTTGTACTGCAAATTGTACCTTTGGGAACAATTTTTATTGCTGTTTTAGGTTTTCAGTAAAGATCAAAATTTAAAACATTAAACAAGGCATGCTTAAAAAAAACAGAGGCAAGCATAAAATCTTCTTTTAAACATTTAGTTTTTAAAAATTAATCAGATTTCTTTTCCTCCCAGGAGAAGTATAGTTTAAAATATTTGATGCCCTAAAACTGGAACTTTACCAGATTAGGGCATGTTAAGAATTTAGAAAAAAAAAATCTTTTACTTATACACGAATATTTGAATATTTTATTAATGGGTAAAATGGTTGTCAAAGGTGATTTTGGTTTTTTATTAACAACATAAAATTACTAAATAACTGTTGTCAAAATTGCCAAAATAACATTAAAATTAAATAAAGTTAAATTCCTTATAGAGTCAAAAAAGAAAAAGAGAAAACAAAAAGGGCATCAACTTTAACTTAAAAAGAAACCGAACAAAATTAATAACAGGCCCTAAAAGTACTTTTTATAAAAATTTAGACATTACATAGTAAATCACTTTTTTTCCTGATAATAAAATCTAGAGGGTTCAGTATATTTATGACCAGAGTATCTAAAGAAAGATTGTATTTCCTAACTAATTCAGGTTCAGATGAGGTCTCCAGTAATATAAAACTTGACTATGTTCTATCTTACCTACAATTTGTCTGCTGTAGTTTCCTGCTATTCAAGGTAAAGAAATTGAGACTCTTGTTGTTGTCAAATTGTCTAATGACTCATCTGAAATGTAAATATTTATGTTTGTCAAAAATTGTGAAATATGTTTGAGATCATGAAAAGAAGTCCAAGGCCTAGCTAGTTCGTGTATTGATGTATCTGAACTTAAAAGGAACTCTATGGACTCTATCCTCCTTGAAACTCTTTCCTATAAGAGCTCTACCCCAAGAAAAGCACAGCATTTTACTCTACAGAATTATAAAAGACCAGAAAAGCTTTTGATTTTTAAGATGGCCATTAGAATTCTTTGTATCCCTTCTGTAGACATTGGAAAATAATCTTGAATAAAAATTATGTCTTTTTCAGATTTTCTAAAATAAGTACTGTATCCTGTGAACTTTGTTTACTTTGACAACAAGATTAAGTTGGGAGGTGAGGAGTGGAGAGATAAGAGGAAATATGAGAGTTTATAGCATTCTCATTTTTATACCAAGAAGTCCATTTGAAACCTGGGTTGTTTTTTTTAAAGCACAGTAACTCCAACTGCTCAATATTTTCCTTTGTCTTTTTTTGTAATCGGGGAATGGAGGGGAGGCTCTTTTCAAAAACAAAATCTCTTGAAATAAAAAATTTGAAATTTAACAAAACCTTTAGTTTCACTTCAATTTCTTTTTCTTCTGTTAAAGTCAAGTAGAAAAATTTTAAAATTAAAACTAGAATTCATATAAACACATTTTTAAAAGATTTCTTTTACTCATTATATATGTATGCAGAGAAAACATTTGGAAATGATGTTTGCCTAGTATACTTAAGATTTTTATTAAGGTATAGTACACATATCATAGAATTCACTCATTAAAAGTGTACAATATAAAGATTTTCAGTAGATTTACAAAGTTGTGCAACCATCACCATAATCCAATTTTAGGACATTTCCATCACCTCAAAAAGAAACCTGTTACCCATTTGCAGTAAATTCCTGTTTCCACCCCAGTCCCAGGCAAACACTAACCTACTTTCTGTCTCCATAGATTTGTCTTTTCTGGACATTTCATATAAATTGAATTATACGATATGTGGTCTTTTGTACCTGGCTTCTTTCACTTAGCATAATGTTTTTGAAGTTCACCCACATTATAGCATGTATCAGTTATTTGTTCTTTTTTATTACTGAATAGAATTTCAATGTATTGATATACCACATTCATACATTCACCAATTGATGGAAATTTGGATTTTTTTCAACTTTTTTCAGGTATTAAGAAGAAGGCTTCTATGAACATTCGTGTACAAGTCTGTGGATATATAATTCCTCTTATGTAGATACAAGGAAGTGAAATTGCTGGGTCATATAATAAATGTATGTTTATTCTTTTTTCTTTAATCGACAAAAGGCTTTTCAAAGTGGTTTCATCATTTTACATTTTCATCAGCAATTGTGAAAATTCCCATTTCTCCACATCTATGCCACAACTTATTATTCTCTCTTTTATTATCATTTCTAGTAGGTGTAAAGTGATATCTTATTGTGGTTTTAATTAGTATTTTCCTAATGATTAATGATATAAAAAGTAAAAGCAAAAATAAATGAATGGGGGCCGACCAATTCGTGGCT
>NW_017731358.1:7328524-7352936 GCF_001890085.2 Hipposideros armiger | reverse complement strand
AGAGAGAGAGAGAGAGAGAGAGAGAGAGAGAGAGAGAGAGAGGGTGAGCTCTGAGCAACAGAGTCTCTGGTTTGGTTCCCACATGGGTCAGTGAACTGCACCTGAGCTGAGCTGCCGCTGAGCTGTCAACAGCTGGCAGGATGGCTCAGCTGGTGAGAGCATATGCTCCTAACAACAAGGTTGCCAGTTTGACTCCCGAATGGGATGGTGAGCTATGATCCCCCCCGCAATTAAGATTGAACACAACACCTTGAGCTGAGCAGCCGTGACTTGGAGCTGAGGTAGCTGCGCCCTCCATAACTAAGATTGAAGGACAACTTGGCTGGTTCCTTCGCTAATTCCCCAACACTATTCCCTTTCCCCAATTCCCCAATAAAATCTTTATAAATAAATAAATGGGACTATATCATACTAAAAAGCTTCTGCACAGCAAAAGAAACCATGAACAAAACAAATAGGCAACCAACTGAATGAGAGAAGTTATTTTCAAATAACACCTCTGAGAAGGGGCTAATATCTGAAATATATGAAGAACTCGTACAACTCAACAACAAAAAAATAATCCAATTAAAAAATTGGATGTGAACAGACACTTTTCCCAACAAGACAAATGGCCAACAGCTATTATGAAAAAATACCCAACTTCTCTAGCTATTAGGGAATTGCAAATCAAAACCACAATGAGATACCACCTCACACCTGTTAGAATGGTTGTTATCAACAAGACAAGTGTTGGAGAGGTTGTGGAGAATAAAGGAACCCTCATACACTGCTGGTGGGATTATAAATTGGTACAGCCACTATAGAAAACAGTATGGAGGTTTCTAAAAAAATTAATAGAATTTCATATGACCCATCAATCTCTCTTCTGAGTATTTACCCAGAAAATCTGAAAACATTTATCCATAAAGATATATGTACCCTGATGTTCATTGCAGCATTATTCATGGTGGCCAAGACATGGACACAACCGAAGTGTCCTTCAATAGAGGATTGGCTAAAGAAGATGTGATACATATATACAATGAAATATTATTCAGCCATAAGAAAAGATGAAATACTGCCATTTGCAACAACATGGATGGATCTTGAGATTATCATAATAAGAGAAATAACACAGATAAATCGAGAACCATATGACTTCACTCATGTGTGGGACATAAAACTGAAAGCAACAAACAAACAAAAACTATAGACACAGGCAACAGTTTAGTGGTTATCAGTCAGTAAGGGGGAAGGGAGGGTGGTAGAAGAGGGTAAAGGGGTCAAATATATTGTGATGGAAGGAGGACTCTGGGTGGTGAACACACAATGCAATATATAGATGATGTATTACAGAATTGTACACGTGAAACATATTATTTTACTAACCAATGTCACCCCAATAAATTTAATAAAAAATAATTTTAAAAAATAACAAAATATATTTTTTAAAGATTTTATTGGGGAATTGGGGGAGAGGACAGCGCTGGGGAACAGGGAAGGGAAACAGACAAGTTGCTGTCCTTTTGTTCTTCAGTCTAGTTGTGGGGGACGTCGCTTCACTGGCCTATATTGGTATTGTGACCATTGCGCTCTTCCGGGCTGAGGCAGATCAGTCGCCAGCCATTGGTCGGCCACTCACGGCAGCTCACAGTGGCTCAGGCCGGCTGCCAGCTGCTCATGCTGGCTGCTGGCCACTCACAGTAGCTTACAGCAGCCCACTGCAGCCCCATTGCAGCCTACGCTGTCGCCGGCAACTCACAGCAGCCCAGCTCCAGGTTGAGCTGTTGTTCAGCATCTTAGCTGTAGAGGGCACAGAGTCACTGGCCCATGCAGGAACCAAACTGGGGGCCCTGCTGCTCAGAGCTCCCACTCCCAAGCCAACTCTTAACCAACGAGCCATTTGGCCAGCCCAAAAACTGACAAAATTTTAAAAGCATGTTTTCATATGCTTATTAACCATCTTTATGTTTCCTTTGATGAAATCTCTAAATCTTGCCTATTTTTAAAAATTGAGTTGTCTTCTTATTGAGTTGTAAGCTTTATATGAGGTCAGACAATTAAGTTAGCGAACTTGTTTCAATGATGTTGCTAACCTTTTTTGATATCAGAGGGATTATGCATTATGAATTTCTACCAACTGGACAGTTAACCAAGTTTACTATTTGGGAGTGCTGAAAAGGCTGTGTGAAAAAGTTAGATGACCTGAACTCTTTGCCAACAATTCATGGCTTTTGCATCAGGACAATGCACCAGCCCACATGGCATTGTCTGCAAGGGAGTTTTGAGCCAGTAAACAAATAATTGTATTGGGACACCCTCCCTACTCACCTAATCTGGCCCCCAATGATTTCTTTCTTTACCCAAAGATAAAGGAAATATTGAAAGGAAGACATTTTGATGACATTCAGAACATCAAGGGTAATATGACAACAGCTCTCATTCCAGGAAAAGAGTTCCAAAATTTTTTTGAAGGCTGAACTAGGTGCTGATGATGGTGCATAGCTTCCCAAAGGGAGTATTTCGAAAGTGACCACAGTGATATTCAGCAGTGAGTAGCAGTTTTTCTAGGATGAGTTCACAAATTTAATTGTCAGAACTTCATATATTCTAATTAGAAGTATTTTTATCAGAAATATGATTTGTGAGTATATTCTCTGTGTGGCTTGTGTTTTTATTTCATTAATGTTGTCTTTTGAAGTGCAAATATTTTACATTTTGATGAAGTCCAATTTATAAATTTGTTCTTTTAAGGATTATGTTATTGGTGTCATATCTAAGAACTCTTTACCTAATCCAAAGACACAAAGGTTTTCTTCTACCTTTTTCTGAACATGTTTTACAGTTGTAGCTGTTACATTTAGGTCTGTTATCCACTTTAACTGTTTGTGAGTGGTATGAAGTGTTTAAATCCATTTTTTTGCATGTGCTATCTATCCATTGACCCAGCATCATTCATAGAAAAAATTACCTTTCCCCACTGAACTTCCTAAACAACTATATCAAAAATCAATTACCATAAGTATAAAGATGTATTTCTGGACTCTTGATTCTATTCCATTGATTAATATGTCTATCTTATGTCAGTACCACACTGTCTTAATTACTGTAGCTTTAACTTATGTTTTTAAATTGGAAGGTATAAGTCATCCAATTTTATTTCTCAAGATTGTTTTAACTATTCTGAGAACCAGATTTGCATACCTGGAATAAATCCCACTTGTTCATAGTGTGTAATTATTTTTATGTATTTAAATATTAGTAATATTCTAATTTTATTAGAGGGATGTTGGTAATTTTCTTTTTTTATAATGTCTTTATCTGGCCTTGCACTGGCCCCCTGAGCGAGTTGGGAAATGCTTCCTCCTCTTCTATTTTCCAGAAAAGATTGTGTAAAGTTAGTGTTAATTACCTAGAATTCTCTAGTGAGGCTATCTGGACCTTGAGATTTCATTTTGGAGAGCTTTTTAATTAAAAATTCAATTTCCTTAATCATTACAAGACTATTTAGATTGTCTGTTTCACTTAAATTTTGGCAGTTTGTGGTTCTTAAGGAATTGTTCCCCTTCTTCTAAGTTGTCATATTTATGAGCATAAAGTTGTATATAGTACTCCCTCCTTCATTTTTATTATTATTTTTTTAATGGCTGCAATATCTGGAATGATATACCCTGTTTCATTCCTGATGTTGGTGACTTGTGTTCTATTTATGTCAGTCTTGCTAGGCTTATCAATTTTACTGATATTTTTAAACAACCAGTTTCTTGTTTCTTTGGTGTCTTGTAGTTTTTCTATTTCCATATTTATTTTCTGCTCTTATCTTTATTATTTCAATTCTTCGGCTTACTTTGGATTATTTTACTCCTTTTTCTAGTTTCTCAAGGTAAGAATTTAAGTTATTGATATGACTCCTCTCCTCATTTTTAAAGCATTTAATGCTGTAAATTTTTCTCTCAATACTGCTTTTGCTGCATCTTACAAACTGGTATGCTGTGCTTTCATTTGTATTTAGATCTATGTACAGTTTTATTTCCTTTGAGACTTCTTGTTTGACGGGTAATTATTTGTGTGTTGCTTAGTTTCCAAATGTTTTGAGAGTTTCCTGTTGTCTTTGTTATAGATTTCCAGTTTGATTCCATTATAGTCAGAGCTCACACTCTATATGATTTCAATTTTCTTATATTTGTCAGGTCTTTTTTTTTATGTTTGGTAAATGTTCCACAGGCAATTCAGAAAAATGTATTTTGATGTCGTTGGAGAACCTGTTTCATGTATGTTCATTAGATCCTGTTAATTGTGTTATTCAGATTGTCTATATCTGTCGCACTTGCAACTGGAGACGCCAAGGATGAGATAGAAATGCAAGGCAGAGAACAGGGAGGAGAACAGACAGTGCAGTCTGACCCTGCATCCTTGCTGACTTCAGTTTTTTATTAGAGATAAAAGAGGAACAGGTGGTAGAAAATAACAAGCACGCCCCTAAGGCTAAAGGAGAAATGCTTAGTCTAAGAGTTGTTTTTTAGCTCAAGAGAAGCAAAACAGTTTCAAAAACTTTGGTGAGCGCACACTGTTTTTCTGTGTGGCTAGCATCCAAGCCTCTCAGTTAACCCTTAGTTGACCACGTGAGCTTTTGCTCAAGGCAGCAACCTTACAATCTTGGTTTTGGGTGCTTCCGTAAGGGAATCCCTAACGTGTCCCTACGTATATCCTTGTGATTTTTTGCCTAATAGTTCCTGGATAGGAGGGGTGTTGAAATTCCCAACTATAGTCATAGATTTCTCTCTTTCTCATTTCAGCTTACCAATATTTGCTTTCATGTATTTGAGGCTCTGTGGTTTAATTTGTACACATTAGTGTATTGTGTCTCCCTGGCAGATTGATTGTTATTTGATTCATTATATAACATCCTTTTTGGTCTCTGGTAATTTTCTTTGAAGTCTACTTCATAAAATATTAATGTTGCCATTACTGTTATTTTTATTAAATTATTAATGTGTACATGGTATATCTTTCCCCACCCTTTTACTTTCAACCTACCTGTGTTTGAATTTGAAGTGAGTTATGCAGCATATAGTTGGGTTTGGAGCTTTTTAAATTTAATCCTCTCTACCAATCTTTGTCTTTTGGTTGGTTTATTTAGACCATTTACATTTAATTATTTATATGTTTGCATTTTAGGATGCTATTTTATTATCTGTTTTCTATAGGGTTATTGAAAAAGTCATGACGCATGTTTGCAACAGATGGCACTAGTTCATTTTTGGAAGTACTAGTCATTCACATCTATGTTTCTATGTTATTGCTATGTCATTTGACAGCTGACAGTTCTAGCTTCATTCTAAAAACAAACTGAGTGATTTGGTTGAGTTTTCGAGATCTTACAACAAGTTGAAGATGGAAGACCAAACTGTGCATTTTTGCCATGTTTTACTATTTTACTTCCACAAAGGGAAGAACGCGCATCAAGCTTGTGAAAAGTTGCATAAAGTTTACGGTTTCAATGCTGTACAAGAACATCAGTGCCAACGATGGTTCATGAAATTCCATGCTGGTGATTTTGATCTCAACGATGCTCCTTGTTCAGGGAGGACCACCGAGGTTAATGACGACAAAATAGAGGCATTGATCGAGTCAAACCCACATTAGACAACACGAGAGATTGCAGAAACATTGAACATCCATCATTCAAGCATGCACAACATTGAACATCCATCATTCAAGCATGCACAACCACCTGAAGAAGCTGGGATACATAAGCAAGCTTGATATTTGGGTTCTGCATGAACTCAAAGAAGTTCATTTGATGGCGCGTATAAACATCTGCAATATGCTCATTAAACGTGAGGAAAACAATCCTTTTTTGAAGCAACTGGTAACTGGTGATGAGAAGTGGATTGTTTACCACAATGTAGTGCACAAACGGTCTTGGTCCCGACGTGATAATTCACCCCAAACGACATCAAAAGCAGACACTCATTAGAGGAAGGTTATGCTCTCAGAGTGGTGGGATTTTAAAGGTGTCATGTTTTTTGGTCTCCTACCAAGGAATGAAACAAACCAAACAATCAATTCGAATGTGTACTTTCAGCATTTGGACAGTTTGAACGAATCCATCATCCAGAAACATCCAGAGCTTGTTAATTGTAAAGGAGTTGTGTTCCATCGCAACAATGCAAGACCACACACAAATTTGATCACCTGTCAAAAATTATTGGAGCTTGGATGGGATGTGTTGCCACAACCACCATACTCGCCTGACCTTGTGCCGTCAGACTTCCACTTGTTTTGCTGTCTTCAAAACTCCTTGAGTGGTATAATGTTCAATTCAGATGAGGCTGTAAATCAGCACCTTGTTCAGTTTTTCACAAATAAAGACAGGTCCTTCTATGAACGAGGAATTATGAAGCTCACTGAAAGACGGCAAAATGTTATCTAACAAAACGAGCAATATATCATTGACTGATCTTTGTTCTTTATATAAATAAATGACCTTTGAAAAACATAGACAAAATACATCATGACTTTTCCGACAACCCAATATTTGTTTCTTCTGGTTTTGTTGCTCTATTTTCTCTTTCTTGCTTTTCTGCAGGTTACTTGAAGATTTTTAGGATTCCATCTTAATTATTTATACCACTTTTGAGTTTGTCTCTGTAGAGTTTTCATATAAGTGCTACTTATAACTATGTACTGGTAACAACATTTACCACTTCAAATGAAGTATAAAAACCTCACTTTCATTTGGGTCCCTTTACATTTCCCACCTTTAAATATCATTGTTTAGAATATTTGATGTTATTATAATTTTTGTTTCAATAATCAACTATGATTTATAAAACCCACAAGGAAAATAACTGTCTATTGTTTGGACTCATATTTCTTCTCTTTCTGTTGTTCCTTCTTGTTTCCTGATGCTCAAAGAATCCTTTTACCATTTCATTTCTGTTTAAAGAACATTCTTTAGCCAGTCTTTTAAGGGTAGTTTTGCTAGTCACAAAATCTTTTAGTTTTCATTCATTTGTGAATGTTTTTATTTTCCCTTCATTCCTGAAAGTTAGTTTTGTCAGACATAGAATTAGGGGTCAACAATTCTTTTCATTTAACACTTAAAAATATTCTGCCATTTCCTTCTTCATGGTTTCGCATGAGAAATCCATTCTAATTGATGTTTCCATATAGGGAATACTTTTTTATTTTCCCCCTCTGGCTGCTTTTAGGATTTTTTCTTTGTCTTTACTTTTCAAAAGTTTTATTATATGTCTTGGCATGGCTTCTTTAGGTTTATACTGTTTAGGACTCATTCCACTCTTTAGGCATCTCTAGGTTAATGCCATTTATCAAACTTGGGAAGCTTTCAGCCATTATTTCTTTTCTTTCTTTCTTTTTTAAAGATTTTATTGGGGAATTGGGGAAGGGGAAGAGTGTTGGGGAATTAGGGAAGGAGAACAGCCAAGTTGTTGTCCTTCAATCTTAATTGTGGAAGGCACAGCTACCTTAGCTCCAAGTCCAGTCACCGTCTGGCCACCTGTCGGCAGCTCACAGCCGCTCAGCTCAAGGTGTTGTGTTCAATCTTAATTGTGGGGGCATAACCCACCATCCCATGCGGGAGTCGATCTGGAAACTTTGTTGCTAAGAGCGCACGCTCTAACCACTGAGCCATCTGGCCACCCGTTGGCAGCGGAGGGCAGCTTAACTCAAGGTGCCGTGTTCAATCTTGGTTGCAGGCGGGCACAGCCCACCATCCCATGCAGGAGTCGAACCGGCTCCTTGTTAGGAGCACGTGCTCTCACCAGCTGAGCCATCCTGCCACCTCTTGGCAGCTCAGTGGCAGGTCAGCTCAGGCGCAGCTCACCGGCCCACGTGGAAATTGAATCAGCGACCCTGTTGCTCAGAGCTCATGCTCTTAACCAACTGAGCCACTCAGCCGGTCCAGCCATTATTTCTTCAAATGCTCATTTTACCCACTCTTTCTCCTCTACTTTCTGGGACGCCAATGATATGAATGTTGATATTTTAAAGACCTTATTATTGTCCCACAGGTCTTTGAGTCTCTGTTCGTTTTTTCCAGTCTATTTTCTCTCTGTTGTTCAGATTGGGTGGAGTCTATTGTACTGTCCTCAAGTTCACTAATTCTGTTCTCCATCATCTCCACACTACCTTTGAGGCCATCCAGCGAGTTTTTAATTTCTATTGTATTGTTTCATTCTATAATTTCTGTTTCTTTTTTTCTAACTTCAATTTCTTTTCTGAGATTTTCTATTTTTTTCATTTCAGAGAATTTGTAATTGATTATTGTAGCATTTTTTATAATGTCTGCCTTAACATTCTTATAACTCCAACATTTGATTTATCTCTGTTGGCATCAGTTGATTTCATTTTTCATTCAAGTTATGATTTTCTTGGTTTGTATCCAAGAAAATGGATGTTAGGACACTCCAGGTCCTACTTAAATATACAATTTTACAATGCATTACTTAGGTTTAACATATGATTATTAACCTACTTTTGTGGGCTATGATTCCAATGGAAGTTTGAATTTCAGAGCCTTTGTGGTGTTATTTTTGTCTGTTTGATATATCCAGTGCTGCTGGGGCTTGCATTGGGCTCTGTTGATGCTGAGTGGGTGGGAGGAATTTTCTCTGGCTGAATTGCCAGATATCTCTTGGTGAGGAAAAGGTATGGAGAAATCCTTCTATTGGTACCCCCCAGCTACTCGGGTTTCTTTGAGCCAGGGAGGAGAGTCTCAGTTCCATGGAGACAAAGTGGCTTCTGGGACCAGGTTGCTAGGTACAGGGCTATTAACTGTGACAGGTTTTTTTCCTGGTGCCACGAGTCAGCCATAGTGTCTCTGGACAGTGGAAGAAAGTCTCCAGGCCTCAGGCACAAAGAGACTTCCCCAGCCGGGCCACCTGCTTTCCTGGGTCTCTCTTACTGGTTCCTACTAACCACCTTAGCATCTTTCCATGGAAAAGAGGATTCTCTGGCCCAGCAGGGAAGAAGAATGCTTGCCCTGTTTTTGGCAGAGCTCCTAGTTGGTCCCCCTTGCATGAGGTTGTCAGAGGAACTCCCTCGAGATCCAAAGAGAAGGATGAGTGACAGGGCAACCTTCTGCTGCTAGTTGGGTAGTCAGAAAATCCTAGGTCTGGGTGGCCACCTTATGTTGATTGGGGGATGCAAGATGACCTGACTTTGTGTTGTTCCTCTGGTCCTGGGTTCCCAAACTAGCTTGCTTTCTTCTTAGCATCCTTTAGATTTCCTTTTCCTGTGCCATTTCCAGGGTTCATAAAGTTGTGCTTAGCAGGAAGGAGCTGGGGAAAATGTCTATGCCATCTTGTCCAGACCAGAAGTCCCCCACCTAATGAAGTTCATGTATTCATTATCCATTAAAATTTTAATTTTTTTTCTGTGTTGCTGCTAATTTAGACTGTTACATTATGGATATAAAAAAAGCCTAAAGAAATCTTTGCCCATTGCAGGCATTTAACCTATTTTTTCCAATGTGTAATTAATGAGCCTGGGGGAAAATGAACATGTGAACACAACAGGATCTAAACTGAGCTTGAAGCCATACTCATAAAAATACTGTTGAGGAACATACACACACCCCTCCTTTCAGGCCATCTCCTTCCAATCTTTTCAAGGAGGGTCTCTCCATCAAGCACAAATGGATTCATGAAGCCACCAAGGGAGCTGGGGAAAATGGGAGTAGTAGAGCTTATTATAGGGAGGGCACAGCCCCCTCCGCCTGGGGCTCTGAGTGGCAAAACCCGCCTAGAAACTTCTGCTTGGGAAGGTTGAGTGGTGCCAGGAGCAAGGCAGTTCCAGAACTACCCAGGTTGGCCTCGCTCTTTTCTGAGCTTCAGCCTGGAAGGAGGCTTAATCCAGTCAAGTGCACCAAAGGAGATATTTATTTGGGGCAGAATCCTTAGGCCAGTACATGTTATTTCTTTCTTATTTACATACACTGTTGTTCCCAAGAAACATTTAAAGTGATTTTAATGGATACATACTATATAAGAAAATATAAATTAGATATAGGCAAACAAAACAAAACACACACACACAAACCCCCCCCCCCCAAAAACAAGAGGAAAACAAGGGACTGGAGTAAGGCTGGTGCAAAACTGCTTCTTTGTGATTTTCTACACTTGCAATAAATAGCCCAAGAGAGGGCACACTGCTGGAGTATTCCCTGTGCCATCTCTGACTGGACCCTCAGGAGCACTCAGGATGGGACATGGTGGCAGCAAGGTGGACTCCTAACATGGAGGGACCCTCCAGATATGCTACAGAGGGAGACAAGTACCCATGGAAATTTCCCTATAGTGCTCTATAGATTTTGTGCTCTTGAAACATGTTTTGTTTTTTTCTTAAAGATTCCTGAGTTCTCACTTTAAGAATGGTCATGGTTCTGAGCAGTGTAACCTAGCTGAAGACTCAGGCTACTAAGTTCTTGAGGGATCACATCCCATTTGGGTCCACTACAAGTCAGAGACTATCTAAATATGCAGAGTGTGAACCAACGCCAAAACCAAGTTATTAATTTCTCAAACTCTGTTTTTAAAATTCTTCTATTTGATTCTCAGAATCTAAGTCCAAAACTGTTAGATACAGACTTGCGGTGTCCTTCCCAAGTCACTTGGAAATCTAGGTGGTGCTGATGACATGCAGGAGCTGAGTAGTCACAGAAGTATTGCTGTGCCCGGTGACTAAATGACCACACTCCTTCCACTATGGGAGCTCTCTCTCTCCTGAGGAATAGAAAAACACACAAAAAAATCCAGTCAGCTAGGCACTATTGTCTGTGCAAACAATACACAAAGGTGTTCTTGATTCTGGTGCAAATCCTAGGTGAGTGGTAGCTACTGGGTCAGCAGATGTGAATCTAAAAAATATTTCTTAACTCTTCATGAAGCCAGTCTCTTCCCAGGGTTAAGTTTCTTTTCATTTCTACCTCTCTGAAGCCTCCCTCAGACACCTTTAATTTCTGAAAACTTATTACAGTCTCATTCTGCCTTTTATTGATTTTCAACATCTTCAAGCCTCCCTTAGACTGAAAAAGAAGGTACCCTGTTCCATTCATCAGTCTAGCTCTCTACCATTCATTCATGAAGACATGGCCCAGTTCTCCTTTTCCTATTTATATTCTTCTGAACTATTCCTTCTCAGCTCTCATTTAAAAAATTTAGCTTCATGGGCTGGCTGACTGGCTCAGTTGGTTAAAAGAGCAAGCTCTGAGCAACAGGATTGCCAGTTCGATTCCCACATGGACCAGTGAGCCGAGCTGAGCTTCCTCTGAGCTTCCAACAGGTGGCAGGATGGCTCAGCTGGTGAGAGCACGTGTTCCTAACAAGGTTGCCGGTTCGACTCCTGCATGGGATGGTAGGCTACACCAACCTGCAACTAAGATTGAACATGGTACCTTGAGCTGAGCAGCCGCAAGCTGCCGACAGGTGGCCGGATGGCAACTGGACTTGGAACTGAGCTAGCTGTGCCCTCCACAACTAAGACTGAAGGACAACAACTTGGCTATTCCCCTTCTCCAATTTCCCAACACTGTTCCCCTTCCCCAATACCCCAGTAAAATCTTAAAACAAAAAACAAAAAACATGTGCCTTCATACTTTAGTATTTCCTTGAAGTTATTTTTTGAAGACCCTTAATTACCTCTTCCTGACCAAACTTAGTGGCCTTTCTTCAGACATTATTACACTTGATCTTTTGGCTTTTTCAACTTGCTCTGAGGGCAAGGACTATGCTTTACATTTCTCATATTTCTCTACCTTTGTATCATAGGGGATTCTCTTATTTAAGTTTTTAATATGTACAGCTGTAGTCCACGAATGTGACCTTTCTTATCTTATTTGAAATGGCAGGATAAGGTATCTGTCCCAAAACATACTGATCAAAATGCATCATATATGTATGTATATTCATGTTGCTACTTTAAAAATACTTTGTGTTTCCATTTTATCAGAACAGTGAGTTTTAGCAGCATGGTTTCTAATCAAAATGCTGTGGGATGAATGCTCTCTAAAGCAAAGAAAAGCAACAAAATGAGGCAAAAGGAAGTTGTCCAGGGCTTGATGAATTAAAATCTAGACATTATCAAAGAATAGATATTTTATTCAAAGTATAAGATGAAGTATCCTGACCTAAAAAAATTTTTTTTTTATTAAGTCAACAAGTCAAGAAAAAAAAATCTTAGATTCTCTAAAGAAAGTTTACGTTTAGCTCAGAGAATCAAGACTGCAGTAGTTTTCTATTAGAAAATGTGTGTACAGGCCAAGTTCAGAACAAACCAGAAATGCCTTGAGGAGCCCTTTCTGATAGGACATGATTAGAAAAAAAGATAATTGATTTGAAGGAGGCCAGGAACATAGGGGCCACTCAGCCTAATACCACTGGGGTTTAAAGCTTGATGTTACTGCTTCTTATATTTCTGAACTTGCAACCTTTCATGGCA
Source organism: Hipposideros armiger (assembly GCF_001890085.2). Taxonomy (NCBI): domain Eukaryota; kingdom Metazoa; phylum Chordata; class Mammalia; order Chiroptera; family Hipposideridae; genus Hipposideros; species Hipposideros armiger. The sequence goes on along the minus strand of NW_017731358.1, from coordinate 7,340,489 downwards.
TGAAAAGACCAGCAGACCTGAAATGAGATCTCGCTGGAGTCCTGGTGCTGAAGTCAAATGGGAGATTCCTCAACATAACTCCCATTTTCTCAGGGGCACTGTTCAGAGAATAGTTCCTACCTATTTTGCATTTCCACGGAAGATCATTTACATGGAATCCCTTATCTGTTGGTATCTACTTAAACATTCTTCTTGTGAGAGGAGGCTCCGTGTGAGCTTTTTTTTTTTATTAATTCATATTGATCTGAATATTTAATAAAGTATTTTTAATAAGTTTTGTAAAAAGCTACGGTAAAACTATAACTGCTGAAAACCTGATTTAAGAAAATAGTAACACATCAACTCAAGGAGTAAACAGAAACTTCATGTTATAATCAAAGATCACCATCTAGTGGCCCTATTATATTACAACTTCTGAAGTTATTTGCAAGCTCCAAAGACTTCAGAGGCTAGGAAGGTGTATGGGAAGCACCCAGCCCCCACCGGGGAGAGAAATGAAGGGTGAGACTAGCCCTGGAAACTTTGGCCCCACTAAAGGCATTCAAAATTCAAGTTTCACACCAAACACTGTGCCCTTCAAACCAACCAATCTTCAAAATCAAGTTTTGATCCTGGGCCACTGGTCACTCAGAATATGAGTGGACAGTTAATGTGATAAAGTAAAGTGATAGCTCTTTGGAAGATAAGCTCAAAGAGATCCAAAACAATGAAGGCTTTTAAAATGATCTTGAGCGAAATCTTTGCGCACACTAGCAACTTTACTATCAAAACTATGGTTTGCTTGTGGCAGAATTATTGCTTGTGTGTACATCTTGATGGTACAGGAAGCTGATACTTTCGGAAAACGAAGAATTAAAGTCACGGAAGACATCACTGCCCCACAGGATTCTCTTCTGTCTTTCTAATGAGGCAACAGCTCATACTGAAAAGAGCACAGGTTTGAAAGTCACGAGACTGTGTTCACATTCTGCCTTCACTCCCTTTGGGCATGTTGCTTAATCTCATTGAGCCTCACAGAGCTGTGATAGGGATCAAATGAAGTAAGACTTAGAAAGGGCTTACCCCAGTGCTTTGGTGTTCCTTTTACCCCTCTCTCACAAGAAACTACATAATTTAACTAAAAAAAAATTAAAGACAAGAAGATACTTAGAAGAAAATAGGGCTTGTATTTGGGGGGGTCAAAAACTGGTTTTTAGATTACAATTTTCTGTTAAAATGAAGACAAGAGACAGTTTATTCACTACATAATTCAAGTAATAGCAGTTGTCCTAGCTCTAACTGATTCTGGGTTTTCTTTCAGGATATAATTTTCTTACTGGTAACAGGGAAGAAAGAGTTACATCCCCTGTAAAATGAAGATAATAGTACAAACTTCACAGTGTTGTAAGGATTATGGGTGTAGCATACATGTCCATAGCTCAGTACCATTTAGTTAGGATACTACTAATTTTCATTATGACTGGTCTTTGCCTGTCTCGTGGGGCATCTGTGAGAATATAATTGCCATTGACTATTTCAGAAATGCCTGCAGGCCTTTGCTACCTTCTTCACAAAGCCCTCTCACCAAGGTTCCCTAGAAGACCAGCGCTGTGGCTCTCATAAGGTGTCCTGTGACTTTGCACACACCATGCATGTGACTGGTTTGTAAACAAATTACAGCAGCACCTGCCTTTCCAAATGGGAGTTGTATCCTTCGAAGTGTGTGAGAGACTAAAATTCTTGTTCCTATAATATCCCTCTACTCCGGGAACGTCTCTCAGAGCTGACCACATATCCGTTTCTCTCAACAGAATTGAAATAGAAAAGGATTTGGGTCAAATAGAGAAATAGGTTTTTGTGGGTAGCTTTTAAGTTGACTCTGAAAGCAGTTCATGAATATTTTTTGAGCAATGATGGTATAACTTTGCGAAGGGATAACATTAAAAGAATGCCATTATTTGGGTATATTAACTATAAAATGTTTTTTTTAAGTCATATCTTTTTTAAAAACGGCCTATATTCAGAGGCCCAAAAGGCCTACATCCCTCTTTGCATCCCTTTTAGGCTGGTAAGCTGACTTGCACCCAATGCCACCTTGCCTAGAATCCTGCCTCACAGAATCCTGAAGTTTTGACCTACAGTGGTCTTTTTTTTTTTTATCAGTTCAATGATCCTTTCTAGGGGATGCCACAGAGGACCTCATCCTTGAAAATAGCAGGGCCCTTGCACACTGACTTGCAGCACCCAGAAGTGGCACATACATCCTCTGTCTGGCCACATCTTCTAATTTGGGGTATGGAAATACGGTTGCTAAGTAAAGCAAGGCAGCTATAACAGGAAGTAAAGCCTTAGCGGTCAAGACCAGCGTTCCAGTCCTAGCTCCACTATTCACTTGGTGCTTACTTATTCTGAGCCTCATTTCTTCATCTGTAAAATGGGGGACCCGAGGACGAGTAGGCCCTTTGTAAGCATCCAGCACCTTCCCTGCCCCCTGCACTCAATAGGCCCCTTCTAGCTCTACGAGAGGTCTCACCAAGCCCACAGGGCAAGCTTGTGCAGAGGTGCCCTCAGCGGTGGCAGGTGAGGTGGCCTGTGTCAGCTGTGGCCCAGCCTGGCTGAAGGGTCCTTTCTGCCCATGCCCTACCCTCAGCAGGATGCCCCAGGCTCACCGAGCGCCTCTCCACACTCCCTTTTTTCCTGCCATTCTTGCCTGGGATGACATCCAGTGAGCGGTAGCTGGGTGGCTTCTCCTCAGGCCAGTTTGGGGAGTGGGAGCGGCGGCGGCGGTGGGTCCCCCGGCTCCGGCTCCTGGGTAGCCTCTCCTTCTCCTCCTCGGAGCTCCAAGAGCTGAGGCCTGAGGGGAGGGGCGGGGAGTAGCTCCGGTGCCTCCGCCTCTGGTGCCTCAGGGCGCTCTCCCGGGGGCTGGGCCTGTGCGGTCTGTCTGGGTAGCGGTTCCGGATAGGGGGGTGGTTGGGCCGCCAGCGGTCCTCGCTGGACGAAAGGCCATCGCTGAGGCTGTCCCTGTCTGACCAGGGGATGGGCGACCTGTTCGGCCTGGAGCTGCGGTGCCTTCCATTCCGTAGTTGGTCCAGCTCCCTTCGCTCCAACGCCCAGCGTTTAGGTTCCGGGTCCTGGAGCTCATGGTGGAAATCAGAGTGGTGGTGCTGCCTTCTTTCCTCCCTCAGGTCCCAGAGTCCAGGGGGCGTTGGGGTGAGCCATTGCTGGCGGGAGGAGTTGCTGGCCCTCCTGGAAGACGGCAGGTCTCTGATTAGCGGGGGCAGGTGGATGATTCTGCGTTCCACCACCTCAGAGCCCAGGGAGGACAGCTTGCTGTGTGGTTGGCCAGATAAGGCTTTGAGGTCAGCGGGCAGAGGCTGGGCAGGGTTGAAGTTCCGTAGCTCTTTCTCCAAATACTCTAGGACACCGTTGCTGATGGGAGGGTGAGCAGTGGTCTGGGTCATTGGCATCTGTGGGAGGCTGGATCGCAGGGACAAATCTAAATGGAAACAAGGGTTAAGAACATGCAGAAATTCTGGCCCAAAACATGCTCCTCAGAATCGAGGCACCAAAATGCCACTCTATTTAGTTTGCATCCATTCCCTCCCATCCTCAATCATAAAGAAACCCACTCTATTGGTCAGGAAGGCCCCAAGGCAGCCCGTGCTCCTACCCTCTCCCACCTTAAATCTCTGGCAAGGTTTACCTCGCTGCAGCAGTTGGTTCATTGGATAAGATGAAAACTGGGAGCTCCTGTCCGCCCCCCAGTACAGGGGTTTTTCCATCATCTGAGTACCTAGGGCCCGAGCCTGCTTCATGTAGCGGTGGCGGGCCAGGGCTGCAGGGGGAAAAGGAGAAATGCAGACCCTCAGCCAGGGCAGTGCCACAGCTCCCACCTCTCTTGTCTCTACCCAGGGGCCTTGCCAAGAGGCCGGCTGCTCTCAAAGTTCATTATGACCTATCTTGCCTGGCACGGGAGTTAGAGTTAGGGGAGTAGTGAATCAACTGCTCCTCTGGGAAGGAACTGGGAATAAATTCCCTAGGCAAGACTGCAGCTCCTGCACTCCAGGAAAGCAGACTCTTAAAGCGTGACTTCCTAATCTCAAAGACATTCCATCATCCTGCCCATTCCTCAGGTCACCTAAAACGTATAGGTAGCTACATGGGTAGTTAGCCAGCAATGAAATCCCAGGCCACAAACCAACAAGGCCTTTAGCCACAGGCCAAGTATAGAAGGTACAGATGCAAAGAGCTTAGAGGAGGCTGTGAGTCAGGGGCTACGAGGTAAGCTCAGGGCTGCCTGCTCAGAGTGGAAAAAGAAAAAGAGAAGGACGTAGATGTGAAAGTCAATGGGCAGAATTACTGGTAATGAACATTTCTAGCTGGTATACCTGCCCTGGGTGGGAGAAAACCAGTGGGAGGAAGGCAAGAGAATACAAAAAGCTGAAGTGGATCCCGTGGGCCCTTTGTTTTCTTCTCCTCACCACATTAAATGTTGGGGTTTTCCCTAAGTCGGGGGAATCTCTCAGGAGTGGGGTGGAGGCAGAGAAGGGACATGGGAAATACCACTTCCTTTCAGGGCAAAGAAAATGATATTTTAAAAAGCAGCACAAGGGATCCATGGAAATGTCACTCCAGTCCCATAGGTGCGCAGCTGGTCTGAAGCTCACGACCCAGAGTAAATGCAAGTTATAGGCAAAAGTATTTAGTTGTTTTTGTTTGCAAATTTCTATTTTGAGGTCATTGTGATTGAGTGCCCCTGTCTCCCAAAGTCCCTGTCTCCCCATGCATGGAGGAAATGTACTTGTGTGTTTACGTGCAGGAAGTGCCTGCCTCGGGCCCCTAGCCTGGCACTCAACCCCTCCTGCGTTCCCCAAGCCCTGTGGCCACCCCTAATGCAGCAGGCTCTGCCTGAGGCCTCCTCCTGCCACCAGTAGGGGGGATAGAAGGCAGGCATTCTGGACCCAGCTGCACAAGGTGAGGCATTCGGTGATGCCAGCGGTAAAGGGGCCATCTGGACAGCTGCCCAATGGCTGCAATGTGAAACAAACTTCCAGCACAACAGGAAGTGGTTGCAGCAGAGCCCTCCAGAAATGTCCGGGGCTCCAGCCCTAATGGTAAGTCACAGCCCAGCCTGGAGGAAATCAGATGCAAACTTACAGCAGCTCCCCCCGGCTGCCACACCTTTATGCCAAAAACAGTACTCCAGAAATAAGTCCGCGTGCTTAGCACTTCCCTCTCCCTCTTGCTAACAGATACCTCCCCCAGCTTCCTAAACATGCCATCATTAGCAAACATAATGCCCTCCTTAATATGTGCCAGTCACTTTAGATAAACTCACTAGCCCTCAAAGAAATCTCTCAATGTGGGAATCAGACGAGGAAGCTGGACTCTGAGAGGTTGCTTTCCCAGGCCAAGGCTCCACAGCAAGTGACTGGTAGAGGCAGGCTGTCACCCTGTGTCTGTCTCACACCCAAGCCTATGCTCTTTCTGTTGAACCACCAAGTCCTCTGATGCCTTTATTTCTGTGAAGCAAACAAACAAAAAAAAATCCTTCCCTAGCAGTACCTCCTCACTTTATTTCTTTCCAACTCAGCTCGACACCTTTCAAAACCCACTCCCACTCCAGACTAGTCTCTGCTTCCAAGGCTCAGGGACATTTGATTCCATTGGGAACAACTCTACCCACCACCCACCCATCTAATTGAATGCTGGTTTCTTCCAGATGGTACCATTCCTTCATTTGGCCACTTCCTTCTTCTCCCCCAATTTAACAGGAGGGAAAGGGGGAGTTGGGCTTACTCTTCACTCCCCAAATGACTTTTTAAATTAATGGGGCCCCCTGCACAGAGAACTCCCAAGAGACCCTTCCAGATCCTCCAGGAGTTTCCTGTCAATTTTTCACACACTCCAGAGATTCAGCCACCAGCTGTCACCTTTTCCCCAGGGTCTCTCCTTTCCTGGAACCGATGAGATGTGAGTGGAAAACACAGTCTCTGAACTTCTCCCTTGCCTTCCTGTCCCTAGAAATATCCCCACGGGGATGTCTAGACTATCAGGGTTTTCTGCTGCTCGCCCAATGGGTAATCAGGCAGGTAATAAAACAAGAAACACAGAGAAAGAAACAAAGCTTCAAAAGGCTCCTAATACGTTATCTCTGAACCTCAATCGAGTAAAGTCTGCCTTGGTCACTTTTAATGCGCTGGTTAAAAATACAGACTCCTGGATCCCACTCCCCAGAGACTTTCCTTCAGTCTAATGCAAGGCAAGGAAATCTGTGTTCTCAACAAGGTCCCAGATTCTAGTGGAGAAGAGTCAAACTGGAGTTGACTACTGAGGAGTCTCAACAACCTTTTGAGAAATATGGTCCTCAGGAGCAGTCTCCTTAAAAGGGGGCTTGGAGGGTCAGATGGACTTCAATTTGAATACCAGTATGTACTAGCTGTGTGATTTTGAGTGAGTTTCTAGAGGGTCTGGGCCAAATCTCCTCATCTGTGAGCTGGGGATAATAATACCTATTTCAACAAGGTTGTTGAGGTTAAATGAGGTAATACACATGAAATGCCTAATATATAACGGTCAGTAGATAGTGGTTCATTGTTATAATAAATTGTTATAGTTAAGTCGCTTCTTTTGCCTTAGATCCCATAGGAGACAAAAGTACACATTTTGAAACTAAACCACCAAAGATATATTTATCTTCATTTCTAAGGAAAACCCGGGGCATATTTTTTAAGATGTCCCCTTCGTGACACAAATGACACTCAATACCTCCCTTCCTCCAGAGACCTGTACTTCTTGTCCCCTGCAGCCGGCATCATCTATAAACAAGACCCATGGTGTCCCTGAAGATTTCCAGTTGCACTTGCTCACAGCTGCTGGCCATCCTTACTACCCCCCTCCACTTCTCTGCCCTCTTTTGACCCATGGCCACGAAGTGCTTTCTCTTTTTCCCATACTATCAGTCCCCTATGACTTAACTGGCCAGTCATTTCAGCAACATCCTCAGGAGCTTTCTAGAATCTCACACCCTTTGAACTCTTACCATCTCAGCTTCAGGGAACCACCAGCAGATACTTCCTGGCCCCACATTGCCAGAGGTGACTATACTGTCGGGTAACTAACCTCAGATAGCCCTCCTCCCAACCTGACTTTCCCTGACTGATCTATCAACCCTCCTCCAGAGCAGCAGTTTAAACATTCCCCACTTCTCATGTCTTCCCCTCATGAACTTTCAGCCGATGATATCATCTTGGTTGAGGAAGAACCAGCCCTGGGCATGAAATCAAGAGACCCAGGTCTAGTCCAGGCCCCACCACGAACAAGCTGTGTGTACTTGTGGGAAGTCACACTAGGCCTCCCATCCCTCACGTGGGAGGAGGGTTAGGAGGTGGGTGGCACAGATCAGAGATTCTCAGTGTAGTCTGTGATCTACTGCAGGGTGTGCCTAGAGGTTCTGCGGGGAGGAGGGCCAGAAACCAATCTAGGGATGAAAGCTGTTTCTCCAGTTCTCAGAATAAATAATGTCCAGTTTCAATCACTTTCATCTTTACGTTCTACAGCAGGTTGTTTACTAGTTCTAAGTGAATTATTAAGAATTACTAAAATTTGGTGTCATTTTCATTTTGCTCCTCTCTGGTTAAATCTTACTAGTAAGTGAGAGGTTAGGGAGGTGGGCTGTGGTCAGAGAAGGTCAAGAACCACTGACATCATTCTTGAAGATCCCTTCTGCATCTAGAATTTTGATTTGCTGAAATCAAGACAGGCTAATGTGAGCTCCCTCAGCTTCCTCCTTTAGACTTTAATCATCTTCCACATTTTAATGATTTCCTCTCTCTTCAGACGTCGGGCTGTCTTTCCTTTCTTTTTTTTTTTTTAAGATTTTATTGGGGAATTGGGGGAAGGGAACAGTGTTGGGGAGTCGGGGAAGGGGAACAGACAGATAGACAAATTGCTGTTTTTGTTCTTCAGTCTAGTTGTGGAGGACATTGCTTCACTGGCCCATGTTGGTATTAACATTGTGCTCTTCCCGGCTGAGGCCGTTGGTCGCTGGGCCATTGGACGCCCGCTCACGGCGGCTCACGCCCACTGCCGGCCAGCCCCACTGCAGCCTACGCTGTCGCTGGTGACTCCTAGCAGCTCACCTCCAGGTTGAGCTGTTGTTCACTATCTTAGCTGTAGAAGGCGCAGTGTCACTGGCCCTAATGTGGGATCCGAACCGGGACCCTGCTGCTCAGAGCTGGTATCCCAAGCCAACTCATAACCAATGCGCCACTCGGCCGGCCCTGCTTTCCTTTCTAAAGGTAGTCCTTTCACTGTAAGCGTGATGTCACTCGCACTAGCGTCATTGTTCCTCAGGAATTACCTCACTTCCTAATGCTTCACTTCACACATTTTCCATTGGCCTTGGTTCTTTGCCTACAAATATACTTAGGGTTATCTTATTCCAAAAAACCAGAAAAGTCACATACAACCCCTTCCCCATCTAAGCACTTTCTTTAACACCTTCTACCCCCTCCATGTAACCTCCTCTTGTCACCAAACTTCTCAGGACAATCTTCCCTAGTGACTCATTTTGAAAGTGACCTCATCTGCTCAAGTATAGGGGCCTTTATTTGTGACCTGCATTTCTTTACTTCACTTATTTTTCTATATGAACTCTAACCACTTAGGAGGAACTACTCTCTCCCAGAACCTGTTTATCAGCTGACTGACAGTGGGTACATTTATCATTTGTGCAGGGTTTGTCCCTAGTCCTGCCTGTTTTAAGTATTCCACTGACCTAGGGATTCTCAGAAGGCACCATGGGAGGGTTTTTCACATCTCTTCCTGCAATATTACCACTCCAGTGACTGTGACCTCTCCATGGCGTTTCTCCCAGAGGCCCTTAAAGGTAGAGAGCTCTATAGCCCAGTATTGAGTTCTCTGTTATTTTTCCTCTCTTTAAGGAGTTCATTGGTATTTCAGCCAATCCCATTTTGTGGGAAATTCAGGCTCTCATAAGTCAGATGAACATGGCCTCAACACTGTAGTGCCGCTACTACTTACTAGCTGGGTGACTTCTCTGAACTTCAGTCTCCTCATCTGTTAAATAGTGACGATACCTGCCTTCTAGGGTTGTGAAGATTCAGTAGGGAAATATATGCAAAGGGCCTACACATAGCAGACATCCATTAAAAGTTAGTTCTCTTTTCCTGTAAGACGGTAACCTCGGAACAGGCCTGAAACCAGACTCAGACCACTGACCTTCTTGGCATCATAGATTAGGTTTTGTTTCTATCTTACGAGGCAATTCCTTATTTTTCCTCTAAAAATTCCTTTTCAAATGGATCAAAATGATAAGAGTGGTTTATCTCTGGGTGCTAAAATTAGTCTTTACATTTTCCAGAATTTCTCAAATTTTCTACAATGTAATACTTTACTCATATCAAGAAAAGGAAATGTTATTTTAAAAACACAAAAACTCCTTCCATTTAAAGAAGATTCCACTCCATCTATTTACTAAGAAAAGATCTTTGTAGAATAATCTGTTATTTTTTTTATGTTCATCATGCATTCTGCAGCCAAATTATTTAGGGCATGTCATATTTCTGTTTTAAAAGGTCAAATTTCAGCCTGAAGAAAGAGCACAATAAGAACAAGATCCTTTTCTGCTCCCTCTTCCCATCTTCTAACAGAGATTCTCAAAGTGTGGCCCCCAAACCAGCAGCATCACACCACCTGGGAACTTTTGAGAAACACAAATTCTTGGGCCCACCCCAGACCAATTAAATCAGAAACTCTGGAGGTGAGGCCAGCAATTAAGCTTTCACAAGCCCTCTAGGTGACTCTTAAGGTTGAGAACCACTGTCCTAACACTTCTCTCCTCTGATCTGCTTTTTTCAAGTCTTCTCTAAGGTGTGGCCTCCCCTGCTACATTCAAGCCACTCCCTCAAGCCATCTCATGGTCAGGCAAGGTGGGTGCTAGGAGCAAATACTGGAGCACAGGCTTCGTATCAGGGCCACTGAGGAACTGCCAGCAGTACATAGAGCCATCTGAAGGAGGCCTTAGGCAGGCTAGGATGAGGACTGGCGAAAGTCCTCCCACTTGACTATACACCTTACCCAAGCATCATCTTCTGGGCTGAGGCCAAAGATTCCCAAGCCTGTGATGGGAGAAGGTAATGGAGGAGAACCTGGATGAACCCAGGGTTTTGACCTGGGCATTGGAAGCTGATCTGTTTAGGGCATCAGGCCCCAGCACCACCCCATCCCACTGCCTATCCATTCCCCTCTCACCTTCCTCGGGGCAGCAGCAACGGTTGGGACAGCAGGGGCAGCGGACGTAGCAGCAGCAATACTGAGGACAGCACTGGCACCAGCACACTCCAATCAGCAGGATTAGGAGGAGAGCTCCCAGAATGATGAAGATCACAGTCAACCAATCTACAAGGGAGAAGCCAAGCAGGGGTTGAACTGAATATGCAGGGACATGCTTCCAGTTCTAACACTCTAGAGGTCTAAACACAGCTCTTGACCTACAGGTTAAGGTTGAGCAATATACCGGCAAAAAAAAAAAGTTTAGCTTTGGTAAGGGAACTTCAGAGGTTGGCTTGATTCTTTCTGTTTTTTGCTTTTTTTCTGTATGAAAAAAAAGTGTCATGGTGGGGTGGACAAACAGAAAGCTCGAGCAGCACTTACGCAGGACAATGAGTTTCACCTCCTTATCTGGGTCTCCTGATGTGTCCCCGGGAGCCTCAATGGTGCAATAATACACTCCATGGTCCCACCACATCACTTCATTAATTACGAGATCTGCTCCTGTAAGAAATGTGGGAGAAAGTGTCTCTGGTTAAAGGCTCTGACTTAACTTCCACATTCTAAGAGAGCTGCTCATAATTCAGAAAAAGGCTCAATCCCTTCTTCTGAGACCCTCCTCTTTCTCCAAACAGAATAATGGCAGTAGAACTGATCCTTCTTGAGCTCTTTTAGAAATCTTAAAAGGATCTTGGATATATCACCTCATTAATTTCCACCACAATTCTCTAAGTGGGTGAGGTAGAGGTTGCTAGTTATCTTCCAGTATCTACTCTCCCTTTCTCTCACAGTCATAGAGTTTTTGGTCATGTACGTGGCCATCCAGAATAAAGTCAGTATTTTCCAATCTCTCTTACAGACGGACACAGACATGACTCAGTTCTGGCGGACAGAATGTAAGCAGAAGGGTCACATGATGACTCTCAGGAACTTTCTTAGAAACAGTTTGGCAATACCTTTGCCCTTTTGTTCTTCATCTCTTCTTCTACTCTGTTATCTGGAAATAAAATGTGATGGCCGCCATCTCAGACCATGAGGGAGAAGATGACATTCTTAGTGAGCTAGAAGAAGCTTGGGTCCCAGAGGATTTAATGGGACAGAGCCACCCCACTAGTTCTGGGCTGTCTACCTTCAAATTTATACCTGAGAAGCAATTAACTTCTTTATTGTTGAAGTCACTAATATTTTGGGCTTTTGCTTACTTGCAATCAATCTTAATCCTGATACAGTGGGCACAATTAGCTGCATTTCAGATAAAGAAACCAAGAGACTAAGCAGGTCTTAGCCTTCTCCAGAGTGCTAAGAAACTGACCTAACAACAGAGAGAGAATGCTTAGCAGGGGTAGGTTCAAACCCATGTCTGTCTGCCTCAATATTGGTGCTCTTAACCACTAAGCTCTAATGTCCTCTCCAAACTGGGTGGGAAATGCGGCAGCCTGGATCCCTCACCAGCTGTGATCCCTTCTGGACCTTCAAGGGATAGGTTATGAGATGAACTTGAATCAGTAGGAAGGACATGCCAATATTTAAAGAGTTAATGTTATTCAAGAAAACAATTTCAGTTCTTGTGAGCACCGAGGGCTGTGCTACCACATCGAGATAGATGAATAGTATGTCAAGTTTAGTAAATGTAACAAACGCTCACTGAAGACCTTTTGTGGGTACAGCACTATATCGGACACTGTGGGAGATC
>NW_017731358.1:7321297-7327022 GCF_001890085.2 Hipposideros armiger | reverse complement strand
GGCCGAGTGGCTCAGTTGGTTAAGAGCTTGCTCAAGAGTGCAAGCTCTGAGCAACAGGTTGCCGGTTCAATTCCCACATGGTCCAGTGAGCTGCGTCTGGGCTGAGCTGCCATTGAGCTACCAACAGTGGCAGGATGGCTCAGCTGGTGAGAGCATGTGCTCCTAACAACAAGGTTGCCTGTTCGAGATGATGGGCTACACCTGCCCACAACTAAAGACTGAACTCGGCACCTTGAGCTGAGCTGCCACCTGGGTGGCTCGGGGGATAGAGCGTGCACTCTTAATAACAAGGCTGCCGGTTCGACTCTCGCATGGGATGGTGGCTACGCCCACCCTCAACTAATTGAACACAGCACCTTGAGCTGAGTGGCGCAACGGGACTTGGAGCTGAGTTTGTTGCGCCCTCCACAACTAAGATTGAAGGACAACACCTTGGCTGTTCGTTCCCCTTCCCCAATTCCTCAACACTGTTCTCCTCCACCAATTCCCCAATAAAATCTTAAAAAAAAAAAATAGTATGCTGAGTGATCATTACTAAAGTTCACTGCACACTTTATACATATCATCTCACTTAATTCTGACAACTCTCCAGGAGATAGGTACTATGGCAAGCTCCATTTTATAGAAAGTGAGGCTAAAAAATCAAAGGGACTTGCCCAAGTTCACACACCCTGTAAGTGCAGAACTGGGACCCACACCTGAGTCTGATTGCTGAGTGAGGGCTCTAACCACCACTCCCTGTACTGGGCACAAAGAACAGATATGTTTTAGACATAGCTCTCAGATGTCACATTTGATATTCACTTCAGTGTAGGGAGACAGAGACCATCATGTCCACCTTTCAGATGAGGTAACAGAGGCTAGAGAAAATAATCTGCTACAGGTCACTAAGCCAGCGTGGAAGCCATGGGACACTCAGCCAGGTCTTTTGAGTCTAAGCCCAATGCTCTTTTCTGTACCAATGAAGGGGGCCTGTCTCAAGGTGGCCATCTACTTGAAAGCCTCTACTTCCTTAGATGGCCAGAGGGAAACTCAGGAGCCAGGGGTTATAGCAGGCCCTAAGAGCAATTCACGGAAGGGATCAAAGGAGCCTGGTTCACACCTGAATCTTAGGGAAACCAAGGAAGCCACCCACTCCCAGACCTTTAGCCAAAACTGTAGGACACCCTCTCACCCAGAGACCAATTTCCGGGGCAGGGACTTCAGATGATGTGGCACATTCCGTGGATTGGGCACTTTTCCTCCAACAATGGCAGGGACCCAGCAGACCATCAGGCAGCAGAAAAAAAGGGAAATCCCCATGATGACTCAGCCTGCCACGCCTAGTGTCGGCACCTTTTGCCACCCTCGGTTCCCTGCTGCCTCCCCAACACTCACGGTTCTGGATAGTGATCTTGCGCTGCCGGTAATCCGCCCCCAGCACGGGCTCATTCTGCCCCCGCCTCTGGGCCACGATTCGAACCTCCCGCTGGCTGTCATTGCAGTCATTGGATGGGTCCTGGCCCAGGGACAACGCGGCCTGGTATGCTGAAGAAAGAGGACATACCCAAGTCACACAGCAAAGGGGGAAGTCCCATGAAGAAAGGTGCCCTTAGTGTGCCCTGGAGCGGTGAAGCTTTTCACTTTCTTCTGAGCCCATGTGTCCCCTGGGAATCTGATTCTGTAGGTGTGGAGTGAGCAGCAGATTTTGCATTTCTAATGAGCTCCGGGTGATACCAATGAGCCACACTTTGAGCAGCAAGGTTCCATACCCCTCCAATAGGCCATCATTTCCAAAATCTGGCTGCATCCCCCTGTCTCCCATCCCGAATTGCCTTGTCTCATTTTCACTCACCCTCGATTCTGCTCCCCACAGAGGTTCATCCACCTGCCCTTACAATACAAAGTTTGAGAGCTGTTAAATGAGCTGGGGCCAATGCCTACCACCTAGGCTCTCTTACCTTCCCCCTTAACCCGGGCATTTTAAGAGTAACCCTCCAGGAAGCAATGCCTTGATTTACAGTGGGATCTTCTAGTGTGCCTCCCCCTCCTTTTCCTCATCTTGGAATATCATTTCCTTCCAACAGAGCGTCTAATTCTATTTCCAAAATTTCCACAAGTTCAATTGTCTGGGCTGATGGTGGGGATTGGGGTTCCTTGGTTCCTTGAGAGAGGCACAGATGGGCAGGAAGGAAGAGCTTTGGTTCCAGGCAGCAGAACTGACACGACTGAGGCAGTTGTTACTGAGAGGTGGAACTTGGCTACATGTAGCGGGGAGCTGTACAGTTGTTGTAAGAGATGTCCCACAACAAATGTGTTTCCTGGGGGGCAGTGAGCTCTCCATCACTGCGTGTTTAGTCAGCGGAGGAAGGACTGTCCACCAGGAAGGCTGGCCATAGAAGGGGACACGGCAGTGGGCGGGAGGTTCACAAATGACCATTCTTCGTGTGTTCTGTGGGGTGTAGGAGTCTTCTTGTGTGCATTCTAAAGGTGGGGGTGATGGGAGGCAGATCTGCCATCCTCATCTCAGTGTGCTGGCATGCAACCAGAAACGGACTAGGGCGAAGGACTTGCTCTGCCTTTTACTTAATGTCTGAGCTGCCTTAAACCTTTTAGAACAAAGTGGGACGTAAGTTTTAAAATAAATAATAAAATAGTACGTGGCCTTCAACAAGTTATTTCATCTTCCTGGGTTCAGTGTGTTTATGAAGTGATCATTGTGGCTTCTTATTTATAAGGATTTGTGGTCCTAACTAATTCCTACACCCTAATGGCAATACTTCAAAAAGGGACCTGGGCAGAGCCGGTATGGGGGTGGCACTCACATGCAGAGTAGTAGTCAAAGATGGGGTCCTTGCAGAAGGACTTGAAGCGCCATGTCACCACCACGTCCTGAAGCTGGGCAGAGGTGGTGTAGTCACATTTGAGGATGACAGAGGCAAACAGGGTGACATAGCGCTCTGTGTGCTGGACCGTCACCAGCAAGGACAGGCACCCTGCAGCAAAGAGCAGGAAACAATGCTGAAGGCAGACCAAGTCTCTGAGAGGTGACCCACTTCTGTTCATGGGGTAATAAAAGCAATGCAAATAAGCAAACACACTGCCTGACTGGCAGCGTCTGAGTTCTTACTTGGCCTGTGCAGGGTGTGGTACGGAGACTGCACAGACAGTGGGGAAGATAGTGAAGAAAAAGATCAAGGATGACTCTCAGAGAGATCACAGTCCACCAACAGTGATAAAGCATGCAACAACATAAAGAAAGTAGGTTAAAATAAGGACATATTAGTCCTAAAGTGACCTTGCTGATATATTTTTTTCACGTCACTTTCTTTTTAAAATGTTTTCCCATTTCCCTAAGAATAAAGATCAACCTCCACAAGCAGCTCCATGAGGCTGGTCAGCTCTGCCTTTCAGCCTTTCTCTGCTACTTCATTTCCCTTCAGGCCTCACCTTATACTCAGAGCTTCAGCCACTCCGAACTTGTTGCAGTCCTTTCCACGCTAGGACCGCCGTCTTCACCAGGTCTTCCTACATGTGGATCTCTTGGCTGGAGCACTCTGCCCTATATCACTGGACACCATTCCACTCCCTTCACTAAGCTAATCACTATTTATCCCTTAGGTCTTCAGCAGCACCCTCAGCTCCTCAAGAAGCCTTCCCTGACTGAAAGTCTGGGAGACAGGCCTCCTTCTGTTTTCCCCAAATGCCCATCTTACCCTAAGGAAGCACTTTTCATACTTCCTGGTGAAGCCCTATTTACTGTAGGCTCTGAGAAGGCCAATCGGGTTTGTTTCTAACTCACCGTTCAAACACAAGCACCTCATAGACACAAGCAACTCATACTATGCCTGTCACCTCCTGGGTACCCAACAAATGTTTCTTGAATAAATGATGGAATGAATGACCAAGAATACATTAACCAGTGGATACTGGCAGCACAGGCCAACATAAGCATAAAGCAAATAAAACAAAAATGATCAGACTGTGACAAATTTTATCAGATTTTGAAGGGATTAAGAGTTTTCCTTTTTAAAAAGTCCCTCCCTGGGCCAGCCAAGTGGTGCGTTGGTTAAGAGCTGGCTTGGGACGCCAGCTCTGAGCAGCAGGACCCTGGTTCGGATCCCACATGAGGGCCAGTGACACTGCCCTCTACAGCTAAAATGGTGAACAACAGCTCGACCTGGTGCTGGGCTGCCATGAGTCGCCAGCGACGGTGTAGGCTGCAGCCCCTGCTGCAGTGGGCTGCCATAAGCTACCGTGTGTGTGACCGGCAACCAGCGTGAGCAGCCGGCAGCCAGTGTGAGCTGCGAAGAGCCACTGTGAGCAGCCATCCAGTGGCTGGCAACCGATTTGCCTCACCCGGGAAGAGCGCAATGATNGAACAGGAAATACTGGAGGTCTGAAGAGGAACAGGCCCATCTCTGTCCTGAAAGGGCATAAAGTTCAATCACAGGCATTAAGGCAGCCTCCATGTTCCCCCCCTATTTTAGCTACAGTAAGTGCCAGAGGACATCTTCAAATTCTTAAAGACCTTAGCATCATAGACTTGCTCCTGCTTAACTGACAGTCATATCTGCAATTCTTTTTTTAAATGTATTAAAGTACAGTTGGTATACAATATGTATTAGTTTCAGGTGCAGAATACAGTGATTCAACATTGGTATACCTTACAGAGTGATCACCATGGTAAGTCTAAGTAACCATCTGTATATCTGCAATTCTTCATCATTTGTTTGTCAAGAAATATTTATTGAGGAAATGAAACAAGAATGTGAGTTCACACAACACTGGAGCTAACTTCAACTTCTGTTTCCTTCTCTTTCTACGTCAATCCCTACAACTTTTTCCTACCCATGATTTTCCAAACCCACTACCTTTCCCAGAAACAGGCTTACCACAGACTTGGAAGAATGGGTTGGGGGCAAGTTCCTCTCAAAGGTTAATGCATATTATAAACCTGCCCCGATTTTTATTGGAGACATAAAGATTATTTTAGGGATGTCAGGGTAATGAGGGCATTTAAATATGCTAACATTTTAAATGATCCACGGACTGATTTGCCAGGGTCATCTCAAATGATGCAAACATGGGCATAATAGTGTCAGAAAAACAAAGTCTCCAGGAAGTCACAAATCTAGAGGGAGAAATAAAAACCAAGGGGGAAATACCACTTTCCCATGGGAGTAAGAAAGGGGCAGAGTCTGACCCAAAGTGATTAGGAGTGGAGGTCACATACAGCACTGCTCAAAATTAGGAGAAAAGACAGAAAAGCTGAGACTATCACTTATGGGTACTTTTATCCTTCAAAACTGTAAAGGAGGCTTGCTAATTAAAGAGACTTTAAACTTTGGGGTCATATCAGAGCTTATTGTGTGAGCTTTGTAAAAAGTAGAGCCACCCTGAATCTTTGAGGATATCCTTGGAGACTGACAAGGAAGAACAGATGTCCCCTAAGGCCAGGAGTTTAATTAAGGGCTGCCTGGGGGAAATCAGAGGTTGAATGTAAAAGGATGAGACTTAAGTATTACAGCCAAAGCATTAGACACAAAGTTGGAAGCAGTAGTTAAACTGGCTCCCTTTAAATGATCTATCTTTAAATGGTCACAGAATATTTACTGATGTCTTCATATTGTTGCTATGCATCCTCTGAGTGGCCTATTGGGTATATGCTCCACCCCCCTTTTTTTTCTTTTTAACCAGCAAATGTTTATTTAACACAGCGCACAAAGCTCACTGAAATAGGCTC
>NW_017731358.1:7299067-7316227 GCF_001890085.2 Hipposideros armiger | reverse complement strand
GAAGAACAAAAGGACAGCAACTTGTCTGTTCCCCTTCCCCCAATTCCCCAGCACTATTCCCCTCCCCCAATTCCCCAATAAAAATCTTTAAAATAAAAAGTCCCTCCCTTGCCCTCCAAATCTAGACATACCCCAGGTCTGCCCTGAACAGGAGCCAGGTGGCACAGAAATGTCAGGTGGGACTCTGGCATAGTCAGAGGGCCACACATCATCAGCATCTTATAATGTTCCTATGTCAATATGGTTTGTAGGCCAGATTATAGGGAATGTTCTCATGGCGGGTGTAGAGCAGGCGTACTCAAACTTGAGCATGCTCCCCCGGAAAAGACTTGCAACAGCCCAGATTGAGGTCAGCAGGAGTGTCTGACTCAGTAGGACTTGGGTGGGGGCCAAGAACTTAACATTTCTAACAAATTTTCAGGAGATGCTGCTACTGCTGCTCTGGGTACCACACTATGAGAAACACTTTTAGAGAGTAGATTTTAAAAAATAAACCTCTTCCCCCTTATTATAAGAGCCAAGGAGAAAAGGGTTCAAGCTGGGGTTCTCAGGTGGAGCTGCCTTCATTTTGACGGAGTTACTCCACAAACCAAAGAAATATGGTCACCGCCTTTACACAGCAGCTGGGTGGGCCTCTCTCAATGGCCAAGGACACCTGGTTCTGAGTCCTGCCTCACCTTCTGGACACAGCCCTCATAAGACAGTCCACTGTGGCTTATAGTGGGCACCTGCACCCGCTTTTCTCTCATCCACAGAGAGAGAGCGAGAGAGCAGGATGCTACTCAGGACAGGCTCTGGCCCCCAGAAATGCCCTGAGCCATCTCCAGGGCTGGGCTGTGATGAGGATGTGCCTGTGACAACCATGCTGGAGAGACGGTCCGCAAAAGTGTGGGGAGAACTGTGGGTGGGGAAGACTTCATGAAGGAAGAGATTTACGCGAGACCCTAAGACTCAGGTAAGAGTAAGATTACATAAGAAAAACAGGGATCGGGCAGAGAAACTCATTACTTCAGGACAGAAGAAATCAGTGAGCAAAGGCCCTTCGCAGGAAGAGGCAGTTACTTGGGGAACCTGGGGGGGAAAAACACCAAGCTGCCATCTCTGGCTTTATGGAAGACACAGGGCACAAATAAGATGGTGCTGGCGGTGCTGACTGGGAGGCGGGGAGATGGAGTCTGTATCACACTCCAATGTCTATTTCTAGTTAATGGATCATCGCCGAAGGCTTTTCTGAAGAAGAGTAATAACACGAGAGTGGTGTTTTTAGGAAGATGGATGACTTCCTTATTCAGCTGTGAATGGAAAAAGAACATCATTTTGAAAACAAGCCTTTAGTCGTTTTGGGGAAATATAGCTGCTGTCTCTATCAGCTGTAGCATTTCTGCAAATCAATCCAATTTGAATGGAAGAGCCAGTGACCAGCATCTCAAGCCTATCATGGATTATATCATAATCTGCTTTTTTTCTTTTGCTTTTCCACCCTCACCACCTCGTCGGTTTATTTTTTTTTCCAAGACTGACCTGAAATAGACTTGGGAGATTTTTGTCCAACACAGCTTTAACTGAACAGTAGAAGGAGCTACAAGTTAGAATTTTGACACTGAATTTGTCAACACTAGCTTATTCTGTACAGTAACACATATGGATTGGAATAGAGAGAAAAATGTTGATTAGATGGTCTAAACAAAATCCTAGGTTCACATAGCCTTTCAGATATTTTCTTTTACACACTAAATATGATCCCTGAGGGGAGAAAAGCCATGCCCATTTCATACACAGCAAATCTGAGATTGGAAAAGGTAAGTAACTTGTCTGTGGTCATTCATTTTCTGAGAGGATATGAGTCAAGATTCTTCCCCTGAGCGGTGCTCTTGCCACTCTATTTGGCTATTCTTTAAATAAAGGAATATGCTTGGTATTCATTAGCTTGCAAATAATTGGAGCATGGAGCCAGGCTACACCAGCAATAATTAATATACAATTGACAGTAGTCACTCTGATACCATGATTAATAACCTACATGTTCTTTATTTTGCTGAATGGTAATTCAACACAAACACTAGTTTATCCAAAGGACTCTAGTCAACATTATTTGCATAGAGGTGGAACATGTGGAGAGGGGTAGGGCAGGTTTGCTAGGAGTCAGAGGAGGGAAGTTGGTTGGAGCCAGAAGTCGTTCTGGGGTGGCTTTGAAGATTGCTGAATCTGACACTCTGAAGAGGGGACAATGGGCGCTAGGGTGATCACCTTCATTACCAAATCCTTGCTCAGCTCCCCTTCCATGAATGCCCTTATTATGGGCAAATCACACCTGGGGTCACACAACTCACCTTTACCAACGTCAGCACTGGCTTTGGTACCTGGGCCCTACTCTTTTTATTCTCTCTTCAGTTTCATCCCTTATGTGAATCTCAAGCCTTCAAATATGCCAGTCTCCTAGATGTTTTGACCATATTGAGCTCACTCACATTCCCTCCAGGGGTTTGCCAGCCCCATAGCATCGTGCACAGCTCGCAGACCTTCATCCCCTGCCCCCCACCACCTTCACACGGAAGGTGGGGAAGAGTTCCAGGACAAAAAGTACTGACCAACAGCAAACCCTTCTATCTTCTTCTCAGTTGTTGCTCTGGATCTCAGTATCCACTGTGCTCTGGGGGGGGGGGGCGGGCGTGTACACATGCTGTTTCTAATCCTCACAACCCCCCTAGGGTGGGAGCAGCCCTGCTCATCTATGTGGGCAAAAGTTCAAACAATAAGTCAAGCCTTCTCAGCTTCAGGATTTGAACTTGGGTCTTGCTGACACCAAAACCTAATCTTTCCCAAGCAGGCAAGTTTGACTTTCCAAGTGGAAATCAGGCACTAGAGTCTCTAAAAGCAGGATTTTTCAGATGGGGAGGAAGAGAAAGGAAGTAGCACGTTCATCTCAAAGGCCAAAATCTCCATCTTTCTTTTCTTTAGCGTGTAATTTCTCTGTAAAATGAACCACATTGGGCACGCACACTACTAGCAGATAATGTTTTCAAGAAGACAGCAAAGGCAGCAAAATCTGGGCTGAAAATAAGAACAGATTCAAAAAGATAAATGTTCTGTTTATAGACTGCATCTTTGTGCTCTTTTAAACTTAGTACTATGAGTTTTCGAATTCATAAACTTTTTTTCTAGTCCTAAATTTCCTTCCTCCTCTGACATATCCTTCTCAATTCATTTCCCTCTAATTTCCTAGCTGTCTCTATCAAGGGACTAACTTCCTGAGTTCAGATTCTGCCTCCATTCCCCTATCATCTAAAAGACCCAGCGTATTTCCAAACTCCAGTTGTTTCTTTATACGAAATTTGGATGATGCTAATACTTGCCCAATGAGGTTGTAGTGAGGATTAAAGGAGATAACAAATGTTATTCAGCATTTAGCAAAGAGCCTGGCACATACTAGACACTCAATAAACAGTAGCTCTCATTTGTATCATTTGTGCATATCTTGTCTACCTTAAAAGCTTGAGGTAGACTGAGACCAGTAAGTAAAAGTACTTTGAAAGAACTAAAATTATACAAATGTAAGCTTTCACTACTGTCTTGTTTTTTCAAAATGAGTTAGTGCATTGAAAGCTTTGAAAACTGGGCTGCTTTGTACCCCAGCAAACCCATTCACAATTTGCATCCTCTGTGAAAGAGGAAGGGAGGGAGACCTGTCATTTAAGGGTAGAAAGGTAACTTCAGATGAGATACCATGGCTCATGGGAAGAAGGGAAGGGGAAGGGGATTCTCTATTTCCCGCCATAAGGTACTTTCCAAGACTATGCGGCTGTGCAGTGCGGGGACTACCATCTGACATTAAAGTGGAAGGAAAACATACCAAAAAAGAAGGTTATCTTCACAACTAAATGCCATGTGTTCCTGAACACATGCATACCTTTGTACATTTATTTATTCAGTCTTCCCTGTCTAGAATCGGATTGGGCAAGATGTTTTAGTTTCTAGAACCTATGATCCACACAGTATAGGGATATAGGTGCAAAACTTTTTTTTTTTTAACTAAGAACTATTTTCAGAGGACTAGATAGCACTTCCCCTCCTTTCCATATGAAGGGTCCTGCTTAGAAGTGGGTGGCAGGCAGGGAGGGAAAGCAAGGTCTTTGCTGGCACGAGAGAGGGGCCTAGTGCTGACTCTGATGGAAGGTCTCAATTCCTGAGTGTTTTCCAGGTACCCAGGTGCCTCTGCTCCACTAGGCACATTAACAAAAAGTATATAGGTTTAATCCTATCAGAGATTATCTCTGAGCAAGCTATCTCCCCAAGTATATTTGCTATCAGTACTTGTTACATTTCCTTAGATAATAGTGCAAATATGAGAGAAATCAAGGGGAGGAGGGACTGGCAAAGAGTACAGACAATAAGTAAGAGGTCCAGAGAGTTAGGAGAGAAAAGGGGACAAAGAGAGAAAAGTGGGATGCGGTGGGGAAGGTATTATGTCTACATATGACATGTTTAACAAAGGTCTGGCATGTGCTACTCAACAGGGCTAGGCTCAGGGTGGTGCTAAGCGTGTGGCTGCCCAGGGAAGGAAACTGACATATACTGAGCACTTACATGCTGTTAGTCATGGCATTAGGCGCTTTATTATATGGTATCTTGTTTAAGTTTTGCAAAAAAGACCCATGAGATAAGCTGTATTTTAATCTCAATTTCATAGGTGAGGAAAATCCTCAGGGAGATTAAGTAACTGATTTAAGGTCACACAGCTAGTAAGTAGCAAAGCTAGATTTACATTTACACCTCGAAATGTCTGAAGCCTACACTGTTCCCACTGTACCAACTGCCTTCTGGATAAGCTTTCTAATGTGGATGTTTAATTCTTTAAGGGATATTCACAAATTTAAGGCACATTCACAAATTTATCATTTTAGCCATTTTGTATAAAAATCCCTTTTTTGCTTTTTTGTTTATAAGTATAAAATAAATAATAAGAAACTTCAAACAATAAAGTAAAAAGTTCCTCCTTGCTTGCCATGAATTCCACTGTCCAGAGGGTACCACTGTTGATAATTTAGTGTATATCCATCCCTCCACATCTTTTCCTATGTGGTTCTTTAAAAAAAATTAATCATATTATGTACATTGATTTGCAACTTTGGTTTTTAATCCTAACTAAAGATATGCAATTATATTCTATATCAGTACTTATAGGCCTAATTATTTTAGTGGCTACATGAAAATTCACTACATGGATGAACCATAATTTATCCATTTTCCTAATGATGGACATTTGGATTTTTTCTGATTTTTCACAAATAATGCTGAAATGAATATCTTTACATAAAGTATCTCTTCACATGCATGCCTTCCAGTAAGATATGTTTCTCAAAGTGAGATTGCTGGGTCAAAGGGAATAAGGCTTGTATATCTAAATAGAAACTTCAGGAAAGAAATTTATATTCCCTTCAACAGCGTGATAGTCCTGTTTCACCACAATTTTTCCAACAGGGGAAAACATCAATCTTCAAAAATTTTTTTGATAAACTTACCAGGTGAAAAAATAGCCACTCAGGTGGTTTGAACTTGATATTCCCTTGGTTATTAGGGGTAGAGGACAAGACCTGGTTAAGTGGCAGATGCTTGGAGTTTCCCAACATCAGTCACTCATATCAGTGACTCATCTGTGTCCCCACATGCTAATATCAGAGCACATGCAAATTTGGGTCTGACCAGAATGACAAATTTCTATGTGCCTTGGGCCTTCAGATGTCAGCCATTCACCCATTCATTGAGTACTTCCTATGAGCCAGGCACTATTCCAGACGATGAGGGTACAGTAGCAAATAAAAGAGATTGTACTCTTGAAAGTTATATTCTTGCTGGGAGAGTCAACAATAAACAAGTAAACACACAGACAAGGTCCTTCATGGCTCAGCTTTATAGGGTTGCTCAGAAACTGCTAGAGTTTTGAATATCAAATCCTACTACTGTACAGTAAGGGACAAAACAGACACACAGTTCCAAATGCTCCTGATAGCTCTTTTTGTTTGTTTCAAATTCTAAATCAAGCCCCAAATCTAAATCATCATCCTTCCATACAAACCTGGGCCTCTCCCATGTTTTGCATCTCAGTTAATGGGCAAGACTGAAAACTAGGAATCGTCCTTGGCATCGCTTTCTCCCTCACTCTCCATATACTATCTATTATCAAATTTGGTGTATTTAGCTGCTAAGTATTTCTGGAATCTCTCTATCTCTCCGTCCATCTTCACTCCCAACCCTAGTAAAAGCTACCAGCACTTCCAGCCTAGATATGCCTCAGCTTAACCAGTACCTGCATATACTGTTTCTCCTCCACACTGCTGTCAGTCTCCCAACTCCTTCTCTTTAAAAATCTCCAAAAGCTGTCCACTGTTCTTAGGGTAAATACAAAGCCTCCAATCATGACCCATGAAGCCATGCATATCTGGTCCTACCCATCCCTCTGGCCTCATTTCCACCACAGGCCCTGTGACTTCCTCCACTCAGTCATAGTGACATTCTTCCCACCCCTCATACTCACTGAGCTCCTATCCAGCAGTCTTTACAAGCTATACCTTTAGTTTGAAAGGATGATTCCTCAATTTTTTAGGGAGGGCCTCCCAGATGAGCAAAATCCATGTATTATATGCTCTTGTGGAATACCTTATAGCTCTTTCTCATGGTTCCTGTCAGAGCTCTGTTTCTACATTTTCTTGTATTTCCTTTAGACTTTAAGCACCATGGGGCTAGGGCCATATCTGCGTTTGTTCTCAGGCCTGCTGGGTTCACTACCCAGCATCTCATTCCACTGTATTGTAGTGCACTAAACATTTGCTGAATAAAAGAATGAATAAATTCATATAAGACAGGCTAAACAGCTTGGAGCAAATTTTAAGTGCTCTAAAAGTACAGAAAAATAAATAAAGTTGACCATTTGTAGTATGGAAAGGCAAAAAGCAAGGGAGAAGGGTATATGCTGGGAGTAGGGGTTACGAGAGCATGCAATCTCAGCGGGGACAAGGCTGCCCAAGTGTGTGAGGCCAGAAGGAGTGAGCCTGGAATTCCAAGCAAAGAACTTGAACACACTCTTAGCAGCTATGGGGATCTAGTGAGGGTTCTTGGAGGATTTAGGTAAAGGTAGGCAAGATTAACCCAGGTAAGTTCACTTATCATCTGGGTAGAAGACGGCTGGAGCTAGACAGAGAGGTAGCAGGTGCGAAGGCAAGAAGATTGCTGAAATGCTTAAAGTAGGCCTGTGTGACGTTTGTTGCTGGGAATAGAAAAGAGCAGGCAGGTCCTACTAGAATCAGAACTTGGTGATTAACCGGGTTTGGGAAATGAAGAAAGTGTCAAAACTGCTCTCCTCTGACCCCACCATACCCTGAAATGAATACAGCAGAAGATACAGAAATAAGGACTGGAGAAAGATGACATGAACAGAGTCTTTCAGATGCTTAAAACACACAATTTTATTTCTCCCTCAAGGCCTTTAAATAAAGAAATAAAGTATTAGGTTGAAAGAAACCTAGGCGGATGATCCGTTAATTACCCAGCATGTTATTCTACTGCATTGTTGTTGGGGCAAGATGTTTAATAAGTAGCATTTAGTTAGACATCCAGGAGGCAAACTATTTTCTGCATACAGGCAACCTATTTCTATTTATGCATGCCAGGATCCAATTAGACAAAACAAACCCGCTCCACAGCATGAAACAGGTGAAAGAGCAATGGACTAAGAGTGAGGATGCCACGGTTCTGGTCCCAGCTCTCAAACTAATTCCACTGTGTCAACCTGAGATGCGTGACTTCCCTGGACACAGATTTCCTTATCTGTAAAACTGGCTGGGAGGGGAAGACAGGGGCTTCGAGTGATTTCTGCTTGTGTTCAGCAGAGCGCTGGGATTCTAGGGAGGTACTCCAGGGGACCCATGGGAGCAAGAGAGGAGCTGAATGGGCAGCTCCCATCCACCACCCATATCCTCCTCTCAGCTTGAGAAGTTCCACTTTACTATCTACTATCTCAGGTATCAAGATGCCATTAAGTCTTCAATAGGATCCCAACCTTCATCTTTACCACTGAGCGAAAATTACTAGCTTTAGATGCTCTCTAAGAATCTTGTCCCTTAGGAGTCAGTTGTCTGATTTCCCAAAGAATGATATTACACG
This sequence comes from Hipposideros armiger, assembly GCF_001890085.2. Lineage (NCBI taxonomy): Eukaryota > Metazoa > Chordata > Mammalia > Chiroptera > Hipposideridae > Hipposideros > Hipposideros armiger. Next base: position 7,308,070 of record NW_017731358.1, on the reverse strand, counting down.
TTGACAGGTGTGTGGATCTATAAGTTAACACCACTCTTATGATCTTAAATTTTTTTCACAAAAGCACAAATGACACATACCCTTTTAAAAGTTTGGGGGCGGGGAGGGGGGGGACTGAACTTTCATTCCAGGAATAAACTTTAAGGTTGGATGAAGGTAACCAGAGCTGTTAGCCAATAATACAAAAGGGGCTGCAGGTACTTACTCTAGCCTTATCTTGTTTTAAGGAGTAAGTATCACTTGTGTGATAAAAAATTTACTTCTTTGTAAAGAAGAGAAAAAAAAACACAAAAATCCTCTGACAACTGATTTCTTCACAGCTCAGAGCACAGGGACTGCAGTAGCTTTCCAGGACGCCCTGACCCGAAAGTCTTCATCAGGGGCCCCACACCACACCAGCGAGCAAGTACCCACATCTGACATAATTCATAATTCTGTGGCCCATACTTTCAACTGCAGAAACTTGGATGCTAATCAGAGGATTGGGTTGACTCTTCTTTAGAAACAGAAGAGTGATAGACCAAAATGAACACACTCTAGTGTTAGGGTTTTCCAAGATTCATATCACAGTTTGCAGTGGATCTTGGGAAATTAAACTTATTGGATTTTTCTATTTAATATTGTTAATTTGGGGGATATTTTCTATGAATTTAAATGTTATTAAAATAGTTGATGTCAATTTTTTTTTCTTTTATCCAACATGGTAATGCTGTGTGTGTGAACCTTTTGTTTCTATTTTATAAACCTTATATATGTGTGCACATGTCACATGTAAATGGTATTTCTTACTGGGGACTATGAAAAAAAGTTTGAAAAACATGGTTTTGGTAGATACTGGGAGTGAGAGAGGAAGCGGATCTTCACCAGTTTGATCTTAGAGACATTTTAGTAAGTTTGGTTTAAAAATAAAGAAGTGAGGCCAGTGGGGAGAGACCCAATATTTCCTGAGTGATGACCATGTTGCAGACACTGTGCTCAATCCTAACCCACCCAACAAGAGTTGGCCTTGTTAGTGGGGTGGGAGTTGGGCGGGACGAGGCCTGTCAGGCATTTTGTCTGTTTTCTATTGGGTTGTCGGAAAAGTCATGCCACATTTTTGCAACGAAAAAACATAGAAAAAAATACGTCATGACTTTTCCTTCCGACAACCCAATAGACGAAGGGAGATTAAGTGATTCCTCCAAAGTTACAACTAGTAAGAGGCAGATTCTGAAATACAAACTGAAGTCATCTGACAACTAATTGCAGTTTCTTAGCTGTAGGGGACGGCAGAGTAGGGAAGCCTAAACTGTTTCTTTAAAGACAGCTTTAAAAAAAATCCTACTTGGGTTTAAATCATGATTGCCATTACCATCATGACTTACATTTATTAAGCCTTTACTTTGTTCCAGGCACTGTATTAAGTGCTTTGAAACCTTCATTTCATTTAATCTTCACAAAAAACGTATGCGATATGGACTATAATCATCCCACTTTACTGGAGGCTTTCAAGCAGTTCAGTAAGTTGACAAATATCGTGGATGAAAAATCCAAATGCATATTAAATAGCTGAATGCAGTTTATTTACATTTCCTACACATACTCAGGGAAAATTTCTGCTAAAAGAGATATTTTCCCATCAAAGTGTTATATAGTCAAAACAGAAATTGAGTTGAAATCTCAATTTCTCACCTCTGAAATAAAAGTGAAAGTAGATGATCATTTAGGACTTTATCTGCATTTAGCATTCTCTGGTTCTAAAATTCTCTGGTTCTGCAGGTAGGCTTCCACTTAAAGAATGCCAGGCAAACACAGCAGTCTATATTATTTCAGCACTTCAGCATCCTGGCTACTCACACTGCATGGCTGGTTCAAGAAAACCTGGAGCTCTGCTTTCTGAAGTCCCTGTCCACTGAGCAATTTGTTTACTAGAAGAATATACCCTTTGGTTATCATCAATGTATTTGAAAAATGTTCAGTGTTCAATATTCTTCATAAAAACTGAATAGCTTTTAAAACATTATGCTGGTGATTTAAAGATTGGAGTTTATACCCCAATGGGATTTTTGTCTGTAAGGCTTCTTTTCTTATCCTATTGACCTGGATGACTACTGGCTACAAAGTTCATGCTAGCCCATCTCTGTCCCTTTCAGCTCGGGAGCACTCTGGGGATGTGGTACTTAGGGGCCGAGGTGTGACTAGACCTCTATTTTCCTAAAAAGGCAGCTCAAGCAACTTCAGAAATCCCTAGCTGCTGTGGACTTTAAGCTGAACATATGAAGCACAGGAGAGAAAACTGCAAAACAGGGGGATTTTTATTTTGCTTTCATAGTTCAATCTAATGACAGCTCTACTGGAATTTCAGCCACTTCAGTTTAGGTGAGGTTTAGTCCTTTGCCTTGTGTATCATGGGTGTCCAACATCTAGTCTTATCAGCTTCAGATAATTTGTAGGCCTTGTATCCTGCAGAATATGTGGTAAGCTAGAAGGCCTTAGGGATCCCAATTTTCTAGTTTTTCTACCCTTTTGCTATCCTCCCTCCCTCTCTCCCTCAAGTTATTGTAGAATGAGGTTTTGTTACATTTGAGCTATTTTCATGTCCTGTGAAGCTTGTAAAAATGAAACTGTATCTTTTCTCTCAGAAAAAGACAAGACTCAAATGGGTCTGTGGGCAAACTGAGCTGACCTCCCACTGACAAAGAGGTAAGAGGTGGGGGGAGGGGGTAACAGATAAAATGAAACGGCAGAAATTCGAAGGGAAATGATATATGGAAGTTCACACCGACATCCTAATTGAAAACGGCTGAAAGAACCTGCACATTCCATTACTCAGCTATCCTTTCCTACCTGGTTTCACTCATGCAGATACACACCCCTGTCATATTCCCAAGAGATAAAAACTGAGACACACAAAACCATGCTTTCCAAAGCAGCCAGCAGATTGGCGTGGAGGTTGAAAATGGTGTGGGTGATTGGTTGGACACCTAATGGGGAGATAGTGAACGAGGGTAAGTGGATGGATACCAAGAAAGTAGGAAAGTGACCCTGAAGATAGTTAGCAAAGAGCTACATGTTGCGGTCCTGTAAAATAGGTTCTGAATCATATCGAACACCCATTATATACTTGAGGACACATTATAATGTCGCAGGAGTGAAATAAATGTATTTCTGGGCCACTATGGTTGTACCATACCTAAAACCTAAAATCAAGTATCAGATGAAAGGAAAAAAGGAATTAAGAACTGTAAAAGTGGTGTTACCGCATCTATCAATTCAGCTTTACAGACCAAGAAGTGCCTAATGACTGCAGCAGGGGAAGCCTAGAGGCTCTGGGTTTCGGAGTTGTACCTGCTTCTGAACGGCCTGGGCTAATAAAAGAGGAAAACAACAGATTCCCACAGGCAGAAACTCGATCCAGTCCCCGCACCTCCTGGCGCCCATGCCAAGAGCCACCCGAGCGCAGCCCAGGCCTCCACTGTGGTCAGCTCTGCAAGGCCAGGCAACCAACAATGGCTTCCTATCTCCTTGGGCGCCAGGGTGGGACCCGTTTCCCCGCGGCTCACCTGCTGGGAGCCAGGTGAAGAGCAGCAGCCAAGATGCAGGTAGCTCAGGGCCCATGACAGCCCCTCTCTGGCCCCTTTCAGCTCAGGGGCTTTTGGGGGCACTGGGTGTCTCTCCTGATCAGCTGCCGCCCCAAGACGCAGCACTTCTCCAGGAATCCCTCCGCTTCCCCCTCACTCAGCGCAGCGCGGCGGTAGGGCCCGCTCGCCCTGGTCAGAGGGCGGGTACCGGCCGGCTCATCCCCACCTGAGGCGCTCCCCGCGGCTCCGCCTCCCGCACCGGCGCCGCCGTTTCCTGCTCCGCCCCCGGCCTCCGAGGGCCGCGGCCACCTTTCCTACTTGCCACCGCCCCTTCTGCAGGCTGCCAGGTATTTCTCTCCACCGAAGCACGGTCCCCTGAAAAATGTTAATCATTTTTCTCCAGAAGTTCTCGGGAAACCTTACCCTTATTTCTCCCCCTCTCTTCGTAGAATTATGTAAATATAACTTTTTAGGGAGTATTTTCTGCGTTATATTTCCATTCACTCATACGTGCATGAAAAACATTCATTTTTTTGTGTGTTTTGTTCCCCCCACTAAAAACACACTAATATGAAGTTTACACATAATAGCTGTTCATATTTTCTAGAAACTAAAGGTGTAGGGTATGAACTAGGAAAGTAAACTGAATTTTCCACAATTACAAAAGTAACAGATACTTATTACAGAAAAGTTAGGAAAATGCAAATTAATGGAAATAAGAAAAAATCCTGCTCCCACCACCCATAGTTAAGCATTGTTGTTGTCACTATATTCCTTTTTATTATTTCCCATCCTGCATGCGGAATGACAGCTCCTCACAGACTTCAGCCCTCCCAGAGTTAAAAGATTCTAGGTCTCTTTACACCAGGCCACCTAGGATATAATCCTGTCTCTCTTGCTTGGCAGGAACCCACAGAGAGGGTTAAAGAAAAACAGAGGAGGAAGGCACACCTGCTTTCAGGAACCAACCAAACAACAGTAACTTGGAAAATCTATACACCGACCAATGTAAATAGACAGCAAGCCATTTTTTACACCTATCCCTTATTGAGGATTTTTCACTGTGCACCGCCTTCTGTAACAAACACAATTCTCCTCCCTCCCAGCCACCATCTTTTTTCTCAAGAAAAGAATTATAAAGATGCATTAAACATGGTTTCTGCCCCTCAGGAAGTTTCCATTCTGATCACTGACCTTAGCCGTCAATATTATTTCTCCTAAGTGTATACCTGCCCTGCTCTGCTGTAAAGGGTTATCTTCACGGATATCATTAGTGTCCCTCATGCTGCCCCCACGCAGAGGATCATCCTTGTCCTGAATCTGATTGGAGGTCTCAACCCAGTACCTTTTCCCTATCTTCCCTCCTCCTGTTCCACTCCTGGTCTGGACCCTGGTTCCCCAATTGGGCCTCATCACTTTAAATGTTTTTCTTGTAGCTTCTTCTCTTCCAGAGAGTAGGAAGTAAATGCAGGAACTCATGGCCAAAGGCAGGTGGATGGCACAGTACTTTTAGGAGCCTTTAGATCTTCCACAGTGGGATCCCAGCACAGAAGCAGGATACAGTGTGAGTGAGGGGTACACCCCTTCTCCCTCCCAGAGACGCCGCACATGCTTCCAGGAACATTGTGCCTGTGTGAGTGTTCGTGACCCTGAGGAATTTGTGTGGTTCCTGGCTTTGTCAATTGTTCTAAGCAAGTTTTCAGTCCCAGTCTAAAAAAGTATGAGCCCTCTCCTTCCCACACCTACATCCCATGCCCCTCAGCCCTTGCTTTGGTATAAAGGTCATTTTAGTATTCATTGAAGCCAGCATTTCTCCATGTTTATTCCATGGAACAGTGGTTCCATGGAATGTTAATAAATAGTATATGGGCGGAAAATGCTCTGTGATCAAATAAATTCATGAAATGCTGGATTAAACTAAATAAAACATTTTATCGAATCCTTAGGGTGCTAGTGTACATTTGAACATTTGAATTTCCAAGGGAATATGTCATATAGCACTTCTCAGCATTATTCTACCATAAAGCCCTTTTTTCTTATGCATATCTCAGGGCAGATGTTCCATGGGGCATATTTTGGTGAATCCTGGTGGCCTAAATTAAACATAATTGGGGGATATGTTGGAGACTTCTATAGGAACCAAAAAATGGCTTTAACAAAGGTTATCCTAAGTGCAGAACTACAGTTTTCCTATTTTCTCTTGAGAATCACTTATTCAGTTGAATATCTCCCTCCATTGCTTTTCTTGGAGTGAACACTTAAATGCTTAATCACTTAAGATTAACTTTTATTTATATGTTTCTCTGTTTACTACATACATCTTTTTTTCTTTTTCTTTCTTTTTTTTTTTAAGACTTTTTATTGGGGAATTGAGGGAGGGGAACAGACAAGTTGCTGTCCTTTTGTTCTTCAGTCTAACTGTGGAGGACGTCACTTCACTGGCCCATGTTGGTATTGTGATCATTGCGCTCTTCCCGGCTGAGGCAGATCAGTCACTGGCAGTTGGATGGCCGCTCATTGAAGCTCATACCAGCTGCTGGCCGCTCACGGTAGCTCACGGCAGCCCACTGCAGCAGGGGCTGCAGCCTACACCTTCGCTGGTGACTCACGGCAACCCAGCTCCAGGTGGAGCTATTGTTCACCATCTTAGCTGTAGAGGGCAGTGTCACTGGCCCATGTGGGATCCGAACCAGCAGCCCTGCTGCTCAGAGCTCGCGTTCCCAAGCCAACTCTTAACCAACGAACCACTTGGCCAGCCCACATCTTTTTTTCTTTACCACTTATTATACGTTATGTACCAAGCAGTGTTCTAAGTGCTTTAGATGCATTATCTCATTAAACTCACACGATATCTGTGTAAAATAAGGACTATTGTTATCAATCACATTTTACAGATGTGAAAGCTGAGATACAAAGAAGTAACTTGCCCAAGGTAACAAAACTCATAAGTAGTGCAGTTATGAGTCTAAGTGAGGCAATCTGATTCCAGACCTTGTGTTCTTAGCTATTACACTATATACTCTCACTAGCTAGCTATATCTCAATCTGTATTCACAGTTAGCTGACTCTATCAGTGTGTGCCAATGCAGTTTCTTTCCACTTGTGTCATTTATTTTCACATAAAGTAAATTCCATTACACTGCCATGAGCTCTCCTGGGCCAGTCATTCGGCTAACAGGTGCCATTAGTTCATTAAAAATTAGATAAGAGTACACATTTGGCTCAGAACAACAGTTCTTTCATTGCTAGATATAGAAGTAAAAATCACTTGACATGCTAATAGTGACTGAGATAAAAGTGTACTCATACACAGAGTAATAATAATATCTACCATTTATTAAACACATACTGTGTTAGGCACCATTCCAAGCACTTTTTGTATTGACTTCAATAATTCTCTCAACAACACAATAAGGCAGGGACTATCATTGTCCTCAATTTACAGCTCAAGCACAAAGCTTCAATTATTCTGAGTCACCCAGCTTGTAAGTAGCAGAGCTGAGATGCAAACTCCGGCCATCTTGCCTTCAGAGCACACATCCTTAATCACAGTCCTAGCCATACTGTGTTTCTTTGTGTCGATTGGTGCAGGGACTAACCACAAAGTACTGAGCTTATGATCTCATCATTTATAATCACACTTCCTAGTTGAAACTGTGTCCATGAATGTTTGTAAATACTTTTTAGAAACTTTATTATTTGAGAACAATGTGCTATTTGTTTATCTACATGTATATTTATCAAGAATGGAGAAAAGAAATGGCAGAAAAGAAAATAAGCACATAAGTAAAAATCATGCTCCTGGCAGTTAAAGCTAAAGGGAAGCAAGAAATGAAAATAGCAACATTTGGAATACAGATGGCTCTCTGTATCCACAGGTTACACATCCGTGAATACAACCAACCAAATCTTGCAAACACAAAGGGCTACTAATGGACTTGAGCATTCATGGATTTTGGCAACTATGGGAGATCCAGAACCAATCTCCCTGGGGATACTGAGGTACAACTGTAACTGAGGTACGACTATATATATATATATTATATAGTATATGAAATATATAAATATATATATATATATTTCATCTTTGTATGCCTGGCATCTTGCATAGTACCTGGCATATAGGTAGTGCACAATAAATATTTCTTACCCTCTTTATCCATAGTTCCTGGAGGAAGTGACATGTGAACTGGCTTTGAAAATGAATAAGACTGCCAGAGCAATCTAAGCAGACAGACCAGACAGTGCAAAAAAATCATAGCACCAGGAAATAGCTTAGGTGAACTATAAGCACTTCAGATTTGCTAGACTATAGCACAAGGTGAGGAACAGTAGGAAAGTGTGTTAGAGAGCTAGTCAGGGTAAATAAACAAACGGCTTGCATGACCAGCTGGAGAACTAAGACTTTAGACAACAGACCTTAGAGAACAGTAGACAATGGGGAGCTAGTGAAGGGTTTTAAGCCAGGCAAACATGATCAGACTTGCATTTTAGAAAGGCAAACTTGGCAGCAGTGAGAATGGTAGGCGAGAATTGAGATGAAACGCAGGGAAGATAGGAAACTGGTACTATAGGTGGGAGATACTGAAGGCTCAAGCCAATCATTGGTGTTGGGAATGGAGAGGAGAGAATATTTTGGCAGATATTTAAAATCTGAAACTGACAAGACTGATGGTAAATTAGGTGTGGGAGTTGAAAAGAATATAAGTTTCTGACTATTGAGCCTGGGTGGATGGTGATGCCTTTAAATAATGGATATATAGAGAGGTTTTGAATCACTTCAGACGCATTATACCTGCGAGAATAGTGGACCATCTAAATGAAATACCTATGGATTGCTGGACAACTTTGTTAAGTGCAATTGATTGAATGATGATGGTAAGAGCTGCATACCTATGTAGAGAATTCTGGGTTGGTAGGGACTGGGAGACCTATTTCTTGGTTAGGGGGTATAATAAGAGAATTCATCTTGGAGTAGGGCTAAAAGCAAGAGGTGGTGGAATCTTGCGATAGGAGTTTGGGAACAAATATGTTCATTATTACCACTCCTGTGCAACATTACACTGGATATTCTAACTAGAAAAATAAAAAAAATAAAAACAAAAGGGCTGAAAATAAAAAATTAAAGAGATGTCATTAACAGTATCACAATTACACAGAATATTGAAGAGAATCTAGAAATTATACTTAAGGGCTAACAAGAGGTTGCTGAAAACAAGGTCAATATATTCATGTCACTGGCATTTATATATACCAGAAACATCCATTTGGAAAATATGACTTTAAAATACACATTTGCAGTAGCAATAAATCTGTAAAGTAACTACAGATAAATCTAACAATATATGTGGACCCGCTTTATGGAAAAATTGTTCAAAGTTACTGAAAGCATTTTTTAAAGACTTTAATAAATGCAAAGATGTACGATGTTCATGGCTAAGAA
>NW_017731358.1:7271730-7295987 GCF_001890085.2 Hipposideros armiger | reverse complement strand
TGTTGTTGTTATTTTTAAAAGTACTTTATTAAGGTATAGTTGACATGAAATAAATTGCATACATTTAAAATGTACAATTTGATTAAGTCTTGTCATATGTCTACACCCATGAAACTGACACCACCATCAAGATAAGGAACTTCCATTTTTCCACAAAGGTTCCTGGTACCCAATTATAAATCTTCTCTGCCTCTCTCCATAGGCAATCACTGATCTGCTTAGTTTGCACTTTATAGAGTCTTATATAAATGGAATCATATAGGCTGTTTTTTTGTATGGCTTTTTTCCATAATTATTTTGATTTTCATCCATACATTTGAGTGTATCAATAGTTCATTAGTTTTTTTCTGAGTAGGATTTCAAGGCATGGATACTACAATTTGCTTATCCATTCATCTGTTGGTAAACATTTGAGTTCAAGTTTGGGCCTATTATGAATAAAACCGTATGAATGTTCATGTATTATACAAGACTTCATGTGAACATGCTTTCATTTCTCTCTGGTAAAAATCTAGGAATAGGGTGACTATTCTATTCATAGGTAAGTGTATTTTTATCTTTATAAGAAACCAACAAACTATTTTCCAAAGTGGTTGTACCATTTTACATGTTCATTAGTGGTATGAGCTCCCTAGTTCTTCTAGATCCTTATTAATACTTGATGTCAATCTTTTTAATTTTAGCTATTCCAACAGGCATGTACTGATATCTCATTGTAATTTTTTTCTTTTTAAAAATGTATTTATTTGTCTATTTTCAGTTACAGTTGGCACTCAGTATTATTTTATATTAGTTTTAGGTATACAGCATAATGGTTAGACATTACATAATTTATTCAGTGATCCCCCAATTAGACTAGTACCCACCTGGCACTATATATAGTTGCAACATTATCGATTATATGCTCTACGCTGTGCTTTACACCCCTGTGACTATTTTGTAACTACCTATTTGTCACCTAGCTCCCCAACCCCCATCCCTTCTGGCAACCATCTGTTTGTTCTCTATATCTATGAGTCTGTTTCTGTTTTGTTTATTTATTTTGTTCTCTAGATTCCACATATAAATGAAATCATATGGTATTTGTATTTCTTAGTCTAACTTAATTCACTTAGCATAATACCCTCTAGGTTTATCCATGTTGTTGCAAATGGTAAGATTTCATTGTTTTTATGGCCAAGTAATATTCCATTGTATCTATATACTACAATTTCTTTATCCAATAATCTGTTGATGGGCATTTGGGTTGCTTCCATATCTTGGCTATTGTAAATAGTTCTGCAGTGAATATAGGGATTAGTGTTTTGGATTTCTTCAAATAAATACCCAAAAATGGGATTTCTGGGTCATATGGTAGTTCTATTTTTTGTTTGTTTGTTTGTTTGTTTGTTTGTTTGTTTGTTTGTTTGAGGAACCTCCATACTGTTTTCCATATAGCTACACCAATTGCAATCCCAGCAACAGTGCACAAGAGTTCTCTTTTCTCCACATCCTTGCCAACACTTGTTTGTTGATTTATTGATGATAGCCATTTTGACATGTGTGAGGTGATATCTCATTGTGGTTTTATCTGCATTTTCTCTGATGACGTTGAGCATCTTTTCATAAGTCTATTAGCCATGTGTATGTCCTCTTTGGAAAAAATGTCTATTCAGGACTTCTGCCCATTTTTAATTGGATTTTTTTTTGGGGGGGGAGGTGTTGAGTTTTATGAGTCCTTTATAAATTTTGGATATTAACCCTTTATCAGATGTATCATTGGCAAATATCTTCTCCCATTCAGTAGGCTGATGGTTTCTTTGCTGTGCAAAAACTTTTTAGTTTGATGTTGCCCCATTTGTTCATTTTTTCTTTTGTTTCCATTGCCCAAGAAGATAGATCAGAAAAAATATCACTAAGAGTAATATCAGGGATTTTACTGCGTATTTTTTCTTCTAGGAGTTTTATAGTTTTGGATCTTACATTTAAGTTTTTAATCCATTTAGAGTTTATTCTTGTATATGGTATAAGAATGTGGTCCAGTTTCTTTTCTTTTTCTTTTTTTTTTTTTGCATGTATCTGTTCAGTTTTCCCAGCATCATTTATTGAATAGACTATCTTTACCCCAGTGTATATTCTTGCCTCCTTTGTCATAGATTAAATGACCATGTAGGTATGGATTTATTTCTGGGTTCTCTATCCTGTTCCATTGATCTATGTTTCTGTTTGTATGCCAGTACCATGCTGTTTTGATTACTATAGCCATGGAGTACAGTTTGACATCAGGTAACAGAATACCTCCAATTTTGTTCTTCTTTCTCAAGATTGCTGTGGCTATTTGGGGTCTTTTGTGGTTCCATATATATTTTAAGATTATTTGCTCTAGGTCTGTAAAAAATGCCATTGGCATTTTGATAGGGATTGCATTGAATCTATAGGAAAAATGGCTACTGTCCTTCTAGTCCTTGCTTTGAAGCCACCCAATTCAGTCTCTCCCTGTATGTCTGTAACACTTCCCGAGTCACTGCCCTTCTGCCAGAGCCTAGTTAAGTTCCTGCAAGCAAGTGAGTTTGTGCACAGGCCCTTTAAGAGGATGTCTGGGTTTCCTGCAGCCTTCTGTCCCACCAGGACGGTTGGAATCACCACTGTTTTTCACAGCCAGATATTGTTGGTCCTCCTTTTCCCAGCACTGGTACTCCAGGCTGAGGAGCCCAGTCTGGGGCTGGGGTCCTTCTCTCCTCTGGGAGGCACCTCTGTGGCTGAGATAGCCCTCTGATACTCAACCGTCACACAGAGGTGTGGGGCCGGCCCATTCTGCGTTGCCACCCTTCCAACCAGTCTCATTGTGTCTTCTTTATATCCTTGGTTATAAAACTTCTGTTCAGCTAGACTTCAGATGGTTCTCCAGGTTGATTGTTCTAAAATTTAGTTGTAATTTTAATGTGGTCATAGGAGGAGGCAAGCACAGTATTTATCTACTCTGCAATCTTGGATCTCTCTCCAGAAGCAGGGTTTTTTTGTTTGTTTTTTTGTTTTGTTTTTAAGTTCCCAGGTGGTTCTAATTTGTAGCCAAAGTTGAGAAGGTAGTTGAAGGGTGAGCTGGATGAGAGAATGCCCCACATCTTTGTTGCCAAGTAGAACATTCCCCAGGATAGTCTCTAAATAGAACATTCTCCAACACATTTCCTATCTTAGCTTCTCTTTGGTAACTTTGGTTTGCCACCACCTCAAGTGACAGAATGGGAGAGTTTGTACTCCAAAGATCATGGTCCTGACATCTGTAGCTTCCCTTTTCTGGTTTCCAGATGAGGACATTGTAACATACTCATGGTACCATCAGATGGGAGTGAATCTCAGGATATTACTACCATGTAACTGTGTAACTCTAAATAAGTAACATAGTCTCCCAAAGTCTCAGTTTCTTTATTTGTAGTGCAAAGACCTCAGTAGTTTACATACTGTGCTCTGGGAAGTTCTGGCATTCTGTGGAGATCCTAAGGTGTTGCCTCTGCCAGAGAGGTCAATTTGAAAAATCACTGGATAAAATGATCCAGAAGGTCTTTTCCAGACCAACATTAGATAATTCTAACTTCTACAGGAATAGATTTATGCTACCACCAAAGACTACAATAACCCATATGCATCAAGGCCTGCCAAAGATAATATTTACCAACTGGTCTATAGCAGATATTACAAACTGGCTGCTTGCAAGCCAAATTTTGTACACAGACAGACCTGTTTTGTTTTTGCCTGATGAGTACTTTGTTCTTTCCTTGATATCTTTTTCAAACTTTTCCAAATTTGAAGTATAAGTCAATTCTGAAATCTGCACAAATCAGAAGTGTATGGCTTAATGAAGTATTATGATGTAAACACACCTTTGCAACCACCACTCTGGGCTGGTTATAGAACAGCATCACCATTTCAGAAGCTCCCCCTCATAACTCCTCTTAACCCTCTTAATCATTCCCTCCTTTCTCCTCTCCAAAGGTAGCCATTGTAGATTGGCTTTTGCCTCATTTAACATTTATACAAAGGAAATCATGTAATACACATTTTTGGAATTTGTCTCTTTTGCTCAATATTAGTGAGATTCATCTATGGCTTTGCATGTATCTTTAGTTTATTAATTTTCATGTCTGAATAGTATTCCATTCTTAGAATATACCACAATTTATCCATTTTATTATTGACAAACATTTGATTTGTTTCTACTATTTGGCTATTATGAGTAATGATGCTATAAACATTCTTTTAAATGTTTGGAGAGCCATACACCCACCCATTTTTTGCTCAGAGTCAAATTGTTAAGTCATAGGGCATGTGTGGTAATTTTAATATATATCCATAATTTCTTTGACTCGCCTCCTTTCAAAAAGTGGAGTCTAAATCTATGACCCTCAAATGTAGGCTGGACTTAGTGACTCACTTCTCATAATAGAATAGCAGAAGTGACAGTGTGTTACCTCTGAAACTAAGTCATAAAAGGCATTATAGCTTTTTCCTTGCCCACTCTGAGGGAAGCCAGCTGCAATATCATGAGAAAGAACACTCAGTACTGTGGAGAGGTCCACATAGTAAGGAACTAAGTCTTCCTGCCAGTAGTCATGTGAGTGGGCCATCTTGAGAGAAAATTTTCTGACTGTAGTCAAGTCTTCAGAGGAGCTGATATTGTGATTGTAAACACATGAGAGACCCTGAGCCAAAAACCATACAGTTAAGCTACTGTCAAATTCCTGACCCACAAAAGAATGAGAGAACGTGTTTTGTATTTTAAGCCACTAAAACAATATTGCTGTTATGCAGCAACAGATTACTAGTATAGGAAGAATATGTTCAGCCTTAGTAAAAAATGCCAAAGATTTTCCAAACTTACCTACACATCACCAGTGTATAAAAGTTTTAGTTGTTCTACATCCTTGGCGATATTTGAAATCTACAGTTCTTTCAATTATAGCTCTAATGGTGGGCATGTAATGGCATTGCATTGTGGTTTAATTTGCATTTCTCTGATAACTAATAAAATTGAGCACCTTTTTTAATATGTTAAATAGGCTTTTGGATACTCTTTTATGCTTTGATGGAATCTTTTGCTTATTTTTCTATTCGGTTTTCTATCCTTTCCTTATCAATTTGTAGGCGTTTCTTACATATCCTAGATAGGGTCCTTTTTGTGGTTATGTAGATTAAAAATATCTTCTTCCAATTTGTGACTTGCCTTTTTGCTCTCTTAATGATAGTATTTGATAAACAGATATTTTTATTAATCTTTTAATAATTCATTTATTTATTCTGTAATATCTTATATATTTAATAATTTTCCTTTTATTTTTAAAAGTTCATTTAATAATATTTTCCTTTATTATCTTAGGGTGTTAATGGGTCATGAATATATTCCCCTCTATCATCTCATAGGAGCATTAGATTTTGCTTTTTACATTTAGATTTACAGTCCACATAAAACTGAGGTGTGAAGTAGGGAGTTAAGTTTCACTTTTTCTCATATAAATATCTAACAGACTAAGCCAAATTATTAAAAATGAATTTCCTTCCCCACTCGGCAGTGTCAGCTTTCCCAAAAGCCACGTGTACACATGTATATATATGATTCTGGTTCTCTATTCTCTTCTGTTTATCTAGTCATTTACCAACCCTTGTGTCAATACTACATTCTTTTAATTATTATAGCTTTATGACAAGTCTTGATATCTACTAGAGCAAGTCCTTCCACATCATTTTCTTCTTCAAGAATGACTTGACTGTTCTTAGCCTTTTACATTTTCATACACATTTTATAATGAGATTGTTAATTTCCACAAAAACCTGGTAGGATCTCAACTGAGATTGCCTTACATTGATAGAAATTGTCATTTTTATGTTATTGAGCCTTCCAGTTTATAAACTTAGTACATACCTCCATGTATTTTTATATTCTTCACTTTCTCTCAATATTTTTCATTAGTTTTTTGGGAAGAAATATCACACATCTTCATGAGATTTCTTTTTAAGTATTGATATAGTTTGATGGTAAATTTTATCATTTAAAAGATTTTTATTGTTTGTGGCTGGTATATAGACATTCAGTTGACTTTGTCTGTTGACCTTGTATTCAGAAAACTTGTATGTTTGGTAATTTTTGTTGAGTCCCAGAAATTGCATATGAAAAATTATAGAGATTAATTCTGGTTTCATGTCAGAGATGTAGAGAGCTATAAGCAGAGTTATTCCCACCCTTACAAGAAGAAAATGCTGGACAAACTGCAAACTCATAAAGATCCTTAGACCTTTAAGATAACTGCTTAACAGGGCCAAAATGTAATGCAAAATTTAGGGAGAGACAAGATCCTATATGGAAAAACAGGATCAGAGCATTTGATTACCTGAGGCAGATGCTTCCAGATGCCATATAAGCCAGTAAGAAGACTCAACTGGAAAATTGTAATAAATTGCTAAATGCTGAGCATTGGTTGGTGTTATACAGTAAAGTTGCTGGGAGTTTGCACCTTTTTTCAGGGTTTTTCTGTGAGAATCTCACCAGAAGCTCTCAAGAAAAATTGGAGAAAATCCTGTGAAAATTTTCCTTACAGGGATTGCTGGATGAGAGAGAATAGAAATTGCTGCCAAAACACTGCCCCAAACCATCTATCTCCCCTATGAAACAAAAAGCTTAATCTGCAGGGATAATGGAAACAAAAACTGTATCCTTAGGCCACTGGTGTAAGCCCATGTCCACTGGGGGAGGAAAATAGGGAAGGAAAAAAATTTACCCCGGGAGAAAGTCAGAAATTGGTTCTGGCTCAGCACTAGATCTGGAGGAGGGGCAGGAACACTAGTGAAGGCCCACAAGAAGCAGGTTGACAACGTCTGAGTAAAACTGAATCAATTAAAACATCAGAGAACTATGACTTCCTCACCCCCACCCCCATAACCACTGTAATAAGCATCAAGTAAAAATAAGAATAGAATACAGCTAGGAAAGCTGCAAAAGGCAGTTTCTTTCTGGGGAGCAGTTAAAAAGGAAGATTCAAAACAAAACAGAGAGACATGAAACTAAATGTAGAGCAGACACTGCGAGAAACATCCCGACAAATAGTCCACACAAGGTATTGCTACAGAAATTTGAAACTTGTGGTGCACTAAAGTTAACCATAGTAACAATAAACTTCAAATCCAGCTCAACTCCAGACAAAACTAACACAAATACCCAATATTACTAAGGGCCTAGCAGAAGTAAAGGCATGCTTATCTTTAAGGATAAAACAAATTTGCCTCAGTATCTATTATATTACACATCTGACTTTGAACAAAAAAATTGTGAGGTTGTCTTAGTCTGCTCAGGCTGTCATAACAACATGCCAAAGACTGGGAGGCTTAAACAGCAAAAATTTATTTCTCCCATTTCTGGAGGCTGAGAAGTCCAAGATCAGAATGGCAGGATAGTTGGGTTCTGATGTGAGCTGTTTACCTAGATTTCAGATGGCTGTCTTCTTGCTGTGTCTTTATATGGTGGAGAGAGTGAGAGAAATAAAGCTCTCTGGGGTCTCTTCTTAGATGAGCACTAATCCCATCATGAATGCCCCACCCTCATCAACTCATCTCAGCCTCATTACCTCCCAAAGGCCCCATCTCCAAATATCATCACACTGGGGGTTAAGGCCTCAACATATAAGGGGGGCGGGGGGGGGGAAGGATATATATAATGGCAAGAAAAATAAAAACCTGAAGACACAAAGCAATTATCAGAACCAGGCAAAAATATGACACAGACATTGGAACTACTTTACAAGGAGTTTAAAATAATTATTCTTAAGATGTTAAAAGATCTAATGGAAAAGATAGGCAATCTTCATGATCAGACAGATAATTTCAGCAGAGAAATGTCAACTATAAGACAGAATCAAATGGAAATGCTAGAAATAAAAAATTCAGTAAGAGATGAAAAATGCCTTAAAGAGCCCATCAGTAGGCTTGACATAGCAAAAAAAAAAAAAAAAGAGTCATGGAACTTGAAAATAGGTCAATAGAAATTACATAAACTGATAAGGAAGAGAAAAAATAAAACGGGGAAAAAACAGAACAGAGCAACCCAGAGAAAAAGGAAAATATCAAATGGTATAATATACATGTAATTGGAATCCAGAAGGAGCAGAGAGAAAGAATATGAAACAAAGGAAATATTTAAAGAGATAATAGCCAAGAATTTTCTAAAATTAGTGCCATACCTCAAACCACAGGTCTAAGAAGCTCAGAGAACACCTTGAGGAATAAATACCAAAAATTAAAAAAATGAAGACCCCAGGCCTAGGCAGATCATGAACTTTTTATTACTTTGCCAGGGTTACCATAACAAAATACTACAGACTGGGTGGCTTAAACAACAGAAATGTATCTTTCATAGTTCTGAAGGCTTCAAGTTAAAGATCAAGATGTTGGCAGGGTTGGTTTCCTCTGAGGCATCTCCTCTTGGCTTGCAGATGGCTACTCTCTTTCTGTCTCTTCATGTGGTGATCCCTATGTCCATGAATGTCATCCAGGGTGTCTCTTTTTGTGTTCAAGCTTTCTTCTATAAGAATATCAGTTATATTGTTTTAGAGGCTACCGTAACAGCCTCATTTCAATTTAATCACCACTCTCTAAAGGCCTTATCTCCAACTACAGTCACATTCTGAGGTACTTGGGAATAGGACTTCAATATATTAACTTTGGGGAAACACAGTTCAGTCCATAGCAACATTAAAACTGCTAAAAACAAAGAGAAAATCTTGACAATACATGCAGAGAAAAAAAGATTACCTGCAGAAGGACAAGGATACAAATTACAGCAGACTTTTTCTCCAAGAAACCATGTATATAAGAAGACAATGAATGGGGTGACATATTTAAAGTGCTAAAAGAAAGAAAACTGTCAAGTCAAATTCTTTGCTTAGCAAAAATATTCAGAAATGATGGAGAAATACTTTTTCAGACCAATACTTATGAAATTCATTGCCAGTATACATACTCTGCAAGAAATGTAAAAATAAAAACAAAAACTTTATGCAGAAAGCATGTGATATAGGTCAGAAAATTGGATATACACAAACATTTTAATGGAATAATGGAACAAATGAAAGAAAATAAAGTATTTTTTCTTTAGATTTAAATATGCTAAAAGATAACTGTTTAAAGCAAAATAATAATAACATTCTGTTTAGAGCATATGTAAAAGTAAAATAGATGATGAAAATAGCAAAATTATAAAATTTACTGGTAAGTTCTTAAAATACTTAGTTAAAGAAGGACTAATTTTTTAATATAACAAAATTACTCTAGAATGCAAGTAAAAAGAATAATAATTATGACCTTTGAAGATTTTGAAAAAAAGGAAGGCAAAAAAATAGCCTTAATAGATACTAAAATTATAGATACTAAAATTATTTGTTCTGGACTGAATTGTGTGCCCCAAATCCATATGTTGAAGCTCTAACCTCCAGTGTGACTGTATTTGAAGATAGGGCTTTTAAAGAGATAATTAAGATTAAATCAATTCATAAGGGGCCCTAATAAAATAGAATTGGTGCCCTTATAAGAAGACAAAGTGATACCAGAGCTCTCTTTCCTTCCACACACACACACACACACAGAAGAAAGGCCCTGTCAGGACACAGTCAAAAGGCAGCCATCTATAAGATAGGAAGAGAGGCCTCGCCAAAAATCAACCCCAATAGTACCTTAATCTTGGGCTTCCAGCCTCCAAAATGATGAAAAAATAAATTTCTGTTGTTTAAGCCACCCAGTATGTGGTATTCTATTATGGCAGCTCAAGCACATGAATATAGTATTAACAGAATTTAGAACATAATAGTCCCCAAACTTTTATTTCACACACATATAAGATTTTTATACATTATTAAGGAAGCTTCACAAATCAGTCAAGGATTGAACCAGAATTAAACAAATGATATTGAAAACTTAGAAAGGGATTTAGATTCTCAAATTGTATCACTTTGAAAAGTAAATTCAACATAAATTGCAGTTATATGTAAAACTGCAATCTCAAAAACTAGGAAAAGAATAGAAAAGTTATATTACAAGTTACAAAATAGATTTTTTAAACTTAAGAGGAGTGGAAGAAATCACATGAAAATGTCCATAGTTTTTACTACAAAATTTGTAAAACATCTATATTTCAAAAAATGTCATTAATGCAAATATGGGAAAAGAAAATATATAAATTACTGTTTTTAGTATATGAAAAACACAAGTTAATAAGAAGTACTTCAGGAGATGAAAAATTCATAAAAACACAATTCACAAAAGAGAAAATTGCCCAGACTTGATGACATCGATTAATTCTCATTTTGTTCATGAAAGCATAACTTGATACAATCCTTTTGAATATTAGTTTTGCAAAATATATGAAGGACCTTAAATATATTCATGTCTATATTTTCCTGTAATTCTAGTTCTAAAAATATATCTCCTCCTGTAGTGGTTGTAAAATATTTTTACACAAGTTTTTTATACTCTCCCTTAAAAAGATAGCATCTAATTCTCCTCCCATGGAGTATGGTATGGACTTTGTTAACTTGCTTTTAATGAAAAATAGAATGGCCAGTGTGTGACTTTGGAGATTAGATCACAAAAGGTGCTGTACTTTAATCTCTCTTGGATAATTTCTTCTGGAGGAAGCTAGGTACATGCTGTGAGTAGAAGCACACAGGATGAGGAACTGAGGAAACCTGCCAACAGCCAGCCCTAATCCAATAGGACTATTGTCCTTATTGTCCTTATAAGCAGAGGAAGAGCCATCAGAGGTAAGCATACACAAAGGTGGTCATTTGAAAGCCCAAGAGAGGCCTTGGTGGAGACCAAACCTGGCAACACCTTGATCTCGGATGTCCAGCCTCCAGAACTGTGAGAAAATAAATTTCTGTTGTTTAAACCACCCAGTTTGTGGCCTTTTGTTATGGCAGCAAAATATATAAAATTTACCTTCTTAACCATTTTTAAGTGTACAATTCTGTTTTATTAGGTACATTCACATTGTTGTGCAACCATCACCTATCTCCAGAGCTTTTTCGTCTTTCCTTTCTGAAAACGGTATACCCATTAAACACTAACTCCTCATTACCCCCTTCCACCAGCCCCTGGAAGCCACCATTCTACTTTCTGTATCTATGAATTTGTACTAGGAGCCTCACATAGGAGGAATTATACGTGTCCTTTTTAAACTAGCTTATTTCACTTACCATAACATCTTCAAGGTTCATCCATGTTGTAGCAAAATTTCCTTTTTTTAAAAACCTGAATAATATTCCTCTGTGTGTGTTTGCATGTGTGTGTGTGTGTGTGTGTGTGTGTGTGTGTGTGTGTGTGTAACATTTTGTTTATCCATTCATCCATCAATGGTTACTTGGGTTGCTTCCATCTTCTGGCTACTGTGAATAGTGCTGCTATGAACATGGAGGCAGAACTATCTCTACAAGACTCTGCTTTCAAGTCTTTTTAGTATATATCCTGAAGTAGAATTGTTGGATCATGTGATAATTATATGTTTAATTTTTTTTTAATGTCATACTGTTTTCTATAGCATCTATACCATTTTACATCCCCACCAGCAATACACAAGGGTGCTAATTAGTCTACTTCCTCACAAACACTTGTTATTTTTTGGTTCTTTTTGTTTTTATCCTTTTTTGATAGTAGCTCTCCTAATGGGTATGAGGTGGTATCTCACTACTTTTATTTACATTTCCCTAATGTTTAGTGATATTGAGCATCTTTTCATGTGCTTACTGGTCATTTGTGTACCTTCTTTGTAAAAATGTCTGTTCAAGTCCTTTGGCCATTTTTGAATTAGGTTGTTTGTTTTTTGGTGTTGTTTGAAGAGTTCTCTAAATATTCTAGATATTAATCCCTTATCAGATACATGATTTGTGAATATTATCTTCCACTCTGTGAGTTGCTTTTTTTACTCTGTTGATATTGTCTTTTTATGCACAACATTTAAAAATATTTGTGAAGTCCATTTTGTCTGTTTTTCCTTTTGTTGCCTGTACATTTTGGTGTCATATCCAAGAAATCATTGCCAAATTCAATATCATAAAGCTTTTGCCATATGTTTCTTCTAAGATTTTTATAGTTTTAGGTTTTACATTATATGAAGTAAAATTGACAAAGAAAAATTGTATATATTTAGCTTGTTAAAATGTGACTTTTTAAAGGTGTACAACACTATGATTTAATATACGTATACACTGTGAAACGATTGTCATAATCACATTAATTAACATATCAATCACCTCACATAGTTACCTTTTTTGTGTGTGTGGTGAGATCACTTAAGATCTACTCTCTTAGCATATCTCAGATATTCAATATGTATTATTAACTATAATCACCATCCTGTACTTTAGATACCCAGAACTTTTATTAATCTTATAACTGAAAGTTTGTACCCTTTGACCAACATCTCTCCATTTCTCCAATCCCCCATCCCTGAAAACCACCGTTATCCTTTCTGTTTCTATAAGATCAAATTTTTTGGATTCCAGGCTTCCACTCAAGATGAGGGAGTAGGTAAATTCTGTACTTGCCTCCTGCCACGACCATGTCAAAATGACAACTGAACTATAGAACAGCCATCACTGAGAATTTCCTGAAGTCTAGCTAACAGAAGCTCTATAACTAAGGATATACAGAGGAAGTCACATAAAGACTGGTAAGAGGCAGAGATGGGAATGGGCTGGTCCCACACCCACGTGTGGCAGTTAAAAATTGGGAGGGATATTTCAGTCATGGAGGTCCCTCTGAGGAGTGAGGGGTTCCAGCCCCACACCAGACTCCCCAAGCCCAGAGTTCCAGTGCAAGAAAGACATGATCCCACAACTTCTGGCTGTGAAAACCAGCTGATATTGTGGCCGAGTGAGACAAAGGGCTGCTGGAGTCCCAGGCATTCCTCTTAAAGGGTCCAAGTAAGGACTTACTAGCTGATGTACTCACTTGCTCTGAGCTCCAGCACTGGGGCAACAGCACTATTTATACTAGACAAAATAGACTTTAAAACAAAGTGAATAAGAAGAGACAAAGAAGAATCCAGCAATTCCACTTATGGGTATTTATCTGAAGAAACCCAAAATACTAACTCAAAAAGACATATGCATCCATATGTCCATTGCAGCATTATTTACAATGGCCAAGATGTGGAAACAACCTAAGTGTCCATCAATAGATGAATGGATAAAGAAGTGGTACATACATACAATGGAATATTACTCAGTCATAAAAAAAGAATGAAGTCTTGCCATCTGCTACAATATGTATAGACCTAGGTATTATGCTAAGTGGAATAAGTCAGACACCGAAAGACAAATACCATAGGATTTCACTTATATGTGGAATATAAAAAACAAAATAAATGAACAAACAAAACAGAAACAAACTCATAGATACAGAGAACATTTTGATGATTGCCAGATGGGAGGAGGGTTAGGATTTGAGTAAAAAAGGGGAAGGGTTTAAAATATACAAATTGATAGTTACAAAATAATCATGGGGGTGTAAAGCATAGGGAATATAGTCAATAATATTGTAATAACTATGTATGGTGTCAGTTCGCTACCAGATTTATCAGTATGATCCCTTTGTAACTTACATAAATGTCTAATTGCTGTTATACACCTGAAACTAATATATATCAACTGTAATTAAAAAATAAAAATTTATCAGAAAAATTTTTTAGATTCCTTATATGTGTACAAGTGATATCATGCAGTAGTTGTCTTTCTGTGTCTGGCTTACTTGACTTTGCATAATTTCCTTGAGGTTCATCCATGTTGCCTCAAACAGCAGTGTTTTCTGCTTTTTTTATGACTGAATAATGTGTGTGTGTGTGTGTGTGTGTGTGTGTGTGTGACAGTGTGACATTTTCTTTAATTCATTCATCCATCAATGGTTGCTTCCATATCTTGGCTATTGTGAATAATGCTGCAATAAACATGAGAGTGCATGACAGAGTCTGCCCGTGCAGTTGTTTTCTAGGTGGGGAGACAGATTTCTAGTGCTTCCTACTCAACCATCTTCCCAGAATTCTCTCTACCACCTGCTATTTTCAATCCTCATCAAAAATAATATAAGTAATCTATTTATAGTAATTCTTTCTTAACATTCTGATATCTTAATTTACAACAATTGTCTAGTCTTATCTCTATATGTGTAACTAGTTTTCAATCTAAGTACTGTTTTTGGGGTTTTTTCCAGTCATAGCTTCTCTAAGGCTTTCGATTTTAATCCATTTTTTATTATTCTAGAACACATCTTTAATGTATCTTGGAAGGCTATCTTGGTAGTGATATTATTGTTGTTCTTTTTGTTTGTTTGTTTGCTTGGTAATCTATTTCTATTGACTTTAACCTTAAGTAGCATCTTATCTAGTTAGGAAATGCTACCTCAAAACTCTGTAGATATAGTTCTGTGGTTCTCTGACATTTAGAGTTGGGTAAGAGGCCAAGCTGGCTTATCTTTCTCTGCAGTCATCTTTTTAATTTTGTTTTTTTGCTTTCTTTTCTTTGGAATTTAAAATGTTTACAATATTTATCTGGTTGAAAATTCATTTTCTTAACTTGTTTTTTGTTTTTTGTTTTTTTACAATCTGTAGCTTTTGAGTTCCTTAATAATATCCTTTTTAGTGCATATGCAGAAATTTCTTTTCTTCTGGTAATAGTTTCTGCTTGATGAATTTTATGTTTCTCTCTTAAGCACGTCTCTTAATTTTAGGATGCTGCTTTTTTCTGTTTTCAAGCATCTAGTTCATGCATCTTCTCTTTCACCACTTTAATCTTTGGCTATAGGATAATGAAACAATAAAGGCAGTGGTTTTGTTTGCTCTCCTTGGTTGTGCAGCTCTCACAGAAGGACATCCCACTTGCACCCAAAGTTCAGTGAAATCCTTCATCATTTTGGTTTTGGAAATCAGCAGGGGAGGCTACTTGCTCCCAATCTACATCCATAATAAATCACACTTTTTATTGTCTTACCAAAATCTGTAGAATGTTCTTTTATTCTATCTTATAGAGACAGAGATTTTTTTCCCCCTTCTTTTTAATGATCATATTTTCTAGATTTTTGGAGGGAATTTCTCGAGGGAGTATTTTTAGTCCACCTCATCTTAATGCCATGTCTGGAACTTAAGCCACTGAATTAACTTTTAAAAATATATTTAGACCTAGGTCAAAGGATTCAAATGCAAGGAACGGGTTAAATTTCTTTCACAAGTATCAGCAAAATGAGAAAAGAAAAAAGAGGAACAACAGGCTTTAGTAAAGAAAGTTGCAGGGTATACAGTCATTGAGGAGGAAGGTTTTCAGAGGCGTGGAAAGTATTGCTCCTCCTTCGACTTTAACTCAGATTAACACAGACAGACGGACAGACAGACAGACAAGCAGGGTCATTCCCGGACGTTAGCCCAACAGTGTCAAGATGGACCTCGGATGGTGAGTGATCATTCTTATTATTCTTTGAAACACAAATTTGAGTTGTTACCTCAGCAGCAGGCTGAGGTTGACAATGGTGCTCTAATTTTTGTCCTTCCTGCCCAAGAATGCTAATATGTATTAAGGACATATTGATGCAGAAGCCAAAAATATAAACACAGGGAGAAAGAGTGGTCTATGCTATGAAATGTTAGCTAAAGCCCCAAAGCCATTCTCCCCTTCTTGGAGCATCCACTCTCTGTTGATTCCACAGCTCCAAGGCAGAGAAGCTTTTTAAAAAAAATTTGTTATCAAAGACATTTGACTGCCACTCAAAGGTGAGAATTATTGAGCTGCAATTGTATTGGTTGTTGGTTTTTATAAAGTGATTAATTTTGATGTTGTAAATTTGTCTTTCAAATATTTCCATGTTGCTGTTGTTGATTTTAAGAATCATGAAATTTTTAAATGTCTGCATAAGCATGGCAAATGACAGGGAGCAAATTCTGTGTAGACCAAGGTCAGTTTGGCCTGGGGATGGGATAATGAAACAGAGAAGGTAGAAGAAGACAAGCCAAGGAAAAGGAAGAGGAACAAGGGGTTTAAGAAGAAAATGCAGAACGCAGATGATGAGTCACAAACAGGCCATGGGAGATTCTGAGCAGGATGAGGTAGTGGAAAGATGTAGAGTAATTCAATTACCTACCTAGTGAACATGCTTGCTGTGCTGTGGACTTTACTAGTGTTGTTTCACTGAATTTTAACCTTTGCAATGACCTTCAGGCAGATAATATTATCACTGTGTTCTATGAATGAGATAACTGTGGCTTAAAGAGGCTAAATAACTGGCTAATGTTCACACAGCTCGTAAGGAGTAGAGCTAAAATCTTTCTTGCCGCTTTGCTCTGCACCACAAGGTTTCTCCATGCCCTAGCAGGCCCTCACAGCAGTGACTTACTGGACAGGGTCACACCACTCTTCTCTTGGGTGGTGGCAGCTGAGGTCAATCATCATTTCTTATTGTTCTTTGAAAATCTAAGTAACCCTAATCTACCTAGTGCTTACTGGTTTGGAAAACAGCTTTGCTGTTTTTATTTCAGAAGATCAGAATTTAATTTCCAAGTAAAGGTTCTTTTCCCTCCAGTGGAGTTTTGAAATGTTACACATGTATGAGAAAATTGTTTCAGAATTTATAATTTTCATGGAACCATAGAGATGGTACCACTTAATTATGTTAATACTACCTGCAGATGTCTATAGAACCATAGGCCACTGTCTATATTGTTCTTGTTAAGATTCTCTTTGTTTCATAGTGCCTGAAAATTGATCTTGAGCAGGAAATTTTAAAATATAAATGGCCAAATTTAACAATATTTATCTGAAATAAAAGAAATGCAAATTAAAACAGTGAAATATCATTTTTCTTTAACCAAAGTGGCAAACATTTTGTTTAAAAAGGAAGCAAGCAAGCAAAAATTGTACCTGTTTCTAAGGAAGGGGGAACATTTAGACCCACATCACCAGCTGATGCTAATATAATCTTTCAAGACAATCTGGTGATACACATCAGAAGCCCTTAAAATGTATATGCCCTTTAGCCAAGCAGTTCAACTTTTAGGAATTTATTGTAAGGACATAATCATATACAGTAAAACCTTGGATTGCGAGTAACGTGGCTTGCGAGTGCCCTGCAAGACAAGCAAACAGTTCTAATACATTTTAACGTGGTAAATAGCAATGTTTTGCAACACGAGTAGTTTGTTTCCAAAACTAATTATGCTTGCAAACCAAGGTATTACTGTTTGTTTGTAAAGTTTTAATGACATGGATACTTTTCTTGCCATTGTTTCTAATAGGAAAAACCTTAGGAACAATTTAATTGTCTAAATATAGGTAATTGGTTAATCAGGGAGCACCCATAATGGAATACCATGCAGTCATGAGAAGTTCTGTTGCAGAACAACAATTCTTACTGTGTTTAGCTTAAGAAAAAAAGCAGAATGTACAGTGCTACTACTTTTATATATGATGCCTGTATATGTACGATATTAATCAGAAATACAGGTGATTTCTATTTTCTACTTTGTGCTTTTAAACTTGGATTACATCTGCAGACAGAAAAATAAAATCAGATATTTAAGAAAAAGAAACCAATAACTCATCATTTGTGGAATTCCATTGTGAGAGCTTTGGTCCTTTGTGTTTAACGTTTTGTCTCTTCACTCCTCTTCAAAACGTACTTGTTTTCATAGGATGTTCTATGTGGAGGATCCTGAAGCACTCATTTCCTTACTTTAAGATGTGATGGCATGGCTCCAGAGTGAGCTGCGTGTTGGGACCAAGAACAGAGTAGTGGTTAAGTGGTCACACGTAGAAACCTGAGTGCTGAGGTTTGAATCCCAGCTTCTCTCACTTCCCAGCAGTATGACCGTGGACAAGTTGTTTAACAATTGTAATCCTCAGTTTCTTATTTGTATAATCAGGATAACTGTGGCTTGTCATAAAGTGGCTGTAAGATTTTAATGAGACAATCCATGAAGTGCTTAGAAGCTTGATCTGATAAGTACTCAGTAATTAGTAGTAGCTGTTTTTATTATTACTATTACTGTTAGGGTTAAGAAATAGAGGGAAAGTGATTTGTCCAAGATTACACAGCTACTTGATGGCCATGCTAGGACGAGAAGGTTTTTTTGAGCAGACGTGTTCAATACTCTCTGAGCCTGTCAGGACAACCCCAGGCTGGACTCCTAAGGGAGCTGATCTGAAACAGGCAGAGCCCAAGGACAAGGCCAGCCACTTCCGGGGAATGACTCTGATCACAGTGGGAAACCAAATGCTGGAGAGGAGGATGAGGCTAAGAAAGTTGAGAGCCAGGTTAGGTATAAAGTGAAAACCGGGATCAAAAAGCTAGCACAGGAAAAGAAGAGATGACTCAGCCACTGCTGAGGCTTTTGTAAACCACCAGCTCTGGGCTTCATGGCGGGGGTCAACATGGCTTAAAGACCCAAGGTCTGGGTGATTAAATAGACAAATTGGGTGCATGGGGGAATTGCAACTCTAGCTATAAGAAGATACCTGACAGGTAGTAGTAAAAGAGGGTAAGATGAAAACTGGGAGCGATCAGGACAAGGAGCCCACGAAGCCCAGGCATCTAGTCATGATGATCCTAAAGTCACAGCCGAAGTTTGAGGAGTCATAAGCAAGCAAAGATAATGATCAAATTTGCTTTTAAAGCTTCCTCTGGCAGCAGAGTACAGAACTGATTTGGGGTGACAAGGAGATCATTTAGAGCACTATTGTAATAATCCAAGGAGAGGTGTTGAGGATATGAAACCCGGGCAGTCATTGTTGAATCAGAGAGGAGAGGACGGATTTGGAAGACTGTTAAGCACTAGAGTTGACAGGATTTTGGTTTTGACAGATGTGGATCTTGGAACGAGAGATCTAAGTACACAGTGGCATCCTTCACAAGATGGGGAGTAATGACAGTGGTTGGGTTTGGGCCAGGGGGAAAGAGAGGACAGGCGTCGAGTTCCATTTTTAACGTGCTGAATTTGAGATCATGTGGAGCAGCTGGATGGTGATGTGTAAGCAGATAAGTGAATACACAGGTGCAAAGCTCAAGAAAGAAGTATGGGCTGGAGGAGGCATGAAGAGTCTTCAGCGTAAGTACAGCTGAGAGTTGAAATTCTTCTTGTGGGTGAGATCACTAGGGAGAGGGGATGGTGGAGTGAGAAGAAGCCAAGGATGGAATCTGTAAAACTTTGACATTGAAGGAGGTAGATGAGGATGAAGAGTCCTCCAAAATAGACACCAAAGCAGGACTAGAGAGATTGGAGCAAAGCAGGAGAAAGTGATGCCATAGAAACCGAGGGAAGCGAGAGATGCGAGAAAGATGAGGACATGTCTATGGAAAGACCAAGCATATTTACCAAACTTCTACATGAGATACGACAGGAAAAGGGATTACTAGGGACCAAGGGTTAAGGGTTGAATTGTGTCCCCTAAGAATTCATATGTTGAAGTTATAAACCCCAGTACCTCAGAATGTGATTGTGTTTGGAGATAATCAGATTAAAATTAGGTCATTAGGGTGGCCCCTAATCCAAGATGACTAGTGTGCTCATAAAAAAGTGGAAATTTGGATGCAGAAGACACATGCAAAGCACAGGGTAGTCAGAGTCAAATTCTGCAGAAAGGTGAACTAGGAGAATGACTGAAAATGTCAGTCCAGAGGCCTTTGATGACCTTTGCCGAACACTCCCAGTTAAATAGAAGGAGTAGATCTCAGAGAGTTGAGAACACGGAGACAACAGAGAAAGCACTGCTACAAAATGTTGGGTGATGAAATGGGACCGCTTCACTGGACCAAACTCACCACCACTGTCCGCAAAGAGCCACATGGAACCAACTTAGAGTCGAGTCAGCCAGACCTGGAGTCTCCTCTAAATTAACAGCTAAACACAGGAGAGAAAAGTCAGTACTTCTTACTCCACCCAACACTGGTTTAGGAAGGATTTCCGGAAAAATAGAACTTTTGCAGCTGTCATTTTACATGCTGGGGTTTTGGTACTGACATAGATTCCATTCTCTTTTGTTAAGCTGTCAGAAAGTTGTGATGCAAGGTTTCTCGGAGATGAATAGAGAAGTATTAAAGCATTTTCTTAGAAAGCTTTGAAGTCAAATGAGTCTAAATTTTTCTTTTGTAGTTTCAGGGGTATTATTGGTCAAACAACCCAAATGTCACAGTTCTATATTAGGGGTTCAAATTAATCAGATTTGACTAAAAGATGTAATAAAAGACCTAACAAAAATAAGGAACATTTTGTTAAGTAAACCAATTTGTCAATGCCAGCCAAAAATTAACCACGGAGTAAAACCTGAAATAAATAACTATCCAAAAGTTTAACTAAATTCTCACCTTCATCTTAGAACTATTTTCAACTAACTAACCAATAAATCTTTATAAAGAATTTTTGTTTGTTGGTTTAGTTTAATAGACATTTATTTCTTTAGTTGAACAACCTCTACACACAAAATAGATGGTTGATGATTTTTTTTGAGTGGAAAGGAATTTGGGTCTCAAGAGGTTGTATAAGTCAGCTACATGTTTTCTGGAAATCATTTAACTGAGCCTTTCAGTATTCTGCAGATCCCATGGAGTCATGGGATTGAATCAGGGGCCTCAGCTTTTGTCAACTTCAATAGTAGTATTGTGGAGACCAAGTCAAATTTTGTTTAGGTTAACCAGACTTTGTTTCATTCATAAGAGAACCCTCTTGCAATAGGATTGTTCAGTTTTCCTAATGGTGGCATTCTTTTAATTTTTTTCTCATTTCAGAAGCAGAAGTTATATAAATAGAATATTGGGTTAAATCTAAAAATGTGGGCCCCTAGTCAACTTTCATTTTTCTGCATGTGATCCTGCGAACAGATTAGGATACCCTTCACATTTCCAAGCAAAATTCAATTTAAAACGCCCTTGCCAAACTCTAAATAATAGTCCCCTGAGAGTAAGCCAGCAGAGCATTGCATTACCCCAATAAAAGCCATAGGTTTTATCACATGCACCAACAAATCTACATGGCTAGTTCTACACTCCTCTCCTGCAAAATTTATTTTACACCTATTATGCCAAACAGCATTTTAAACACTGATATATAAACTCCCTCATAAGTTAAAGCAAAGACAAAAGTATTTACCTTATGAGAAACAAGATACATCATCACTTATAGTCTTCAAACATTACTGCATTTTAACTTTCATAATGACAATGCATTCATGAAACAATCTGCAGACAAGCAGTTTTAATAGGCAAGCAAATTAACACTTTTAAGCAGATATGACTGTCCTTAATTGCTTATTAGGTAAGAATGTTATCAACATTACTCATATTAGCAGTAATGGTGGAGCTGGAGAGTACTGCGCCTTCTCCAAGCTGCATGGCGAGAATCACCAATAGAATGGTGGAGCTCGTGGTCCTTTCCAAGACCACGGCTCTTGCGGCCTGCAGATGTAAACCCTTGCATCTCCCTGTCCATGTGGACTGGTTTGGCGATCCACTGGGTATCAGGATCCTGTCTGATAGCTTTATGGAAGGGATCAATGAGGATAACCTCAAAGGATTTGTACCTGAAATCTTCACCAACCCAGTAAGGATTCAGGACTCTCAGAGCCCCACAGGGGCATCCAGCTGGTTCCTTGGCAAGGGATTGAAGGCTCTGAGCAAACTTTAGCTGGTTAACACCCTGATGGACAGGGCTTGCCATAGGTCACACCCTTAGGAACTGGGCGTTTGTGCCACCATGGCACACATGAATCCAATATCTGACATAACCTTGCTTGGCCTTGGATCCCAGGTTGGGTGCTTTATCTGCTGGGGGCTGGGGGGACCTGTGGAATGCAGAGAGCTGGTGGTACTGCCAGTAGTGCACCCTGAGAAGAAACCACATTACATCGAACTGTTTCTCCCTCCATAGGTCCTGGATGTACTTGTAAGCACCCATCTTGGCTGTGGCCAGACGCAAATGGCAGAACCTGATTGTTTTAAAGCACTGTGAAGAGTATGGAAGAAATAGCAACATGTAGTTTTTATAGCCTAATTAGGAATAAAAACCAACAATTATAAAAGGACAAAAGCAATCTAATCTAATGCAGTTAATAATTAAGTGATTTAACAAATAAATGTAAATGACAACATATATTCATTCTCACTAGATGTTAAAGAAACAATGAGATATTTTGATTTATCAGATTAAACAGTAAACAAACAAACAAATAATCCAATTCAAAAATAAGCAAAAGATACAAAAAGACATTTCCCCAAAGAGGATATACAGATGACAAGTAAGCACATGAAAAAATGTTGAATGTCATTCACCATTATAAGAATTAAAACTAAAGCCACAGTGAGATATCACTACACACCCATCAGAATGGCTAGAGTAAGAAATAACGTAACCTCATTGTAAGTTGAGAAGCATCTGTACAGGAAAATACCCATTCTGGCCACTGCCTATTTCTCTGTGTTCTAGTAATTTTTTTCAGTTCATTCAGCATTTTTAAATTAAAAAAAAATTTTTTTTACTAGTGTCATTCAGCATTTTTGTTCCAGGCACTGTGCCACACATTTGAGACACACCAAGATGAGTAAACATGATTTCTTTTCTCAAGGAACTCAGTATAGTGATAAATATATCAAATGTGATGATTTTTTATAACAGTGAAGTGTGTGAGGTTCCACAGGAGCACAAAGGTATCCGTTTTCCACTTGTCTATCAGCAGTATTGTGTTTTGGGTAAGTGCCAGAGTTTTGAGTCAGTCAGGGTGGTGTCAAATAATTAATTGATAAGTAGTTCCATATTTATGAGCAGTGTCACCTTGGGGAAACTATCCAAGCTCCCTGAATGTCAGTGCCCCCATCTGTAAAATGTGGCTACTAGTACTTACCAATGCTGTGAGGGTTATAAGAATTTATAATGGATGTAAAATCTTGTGGACATAAAATAGTTTAGGCTTCACATTCTTTTCTTTAAAATGTATTATTTCCTATATTTTAAATTATGTTGGTTTCTAGCTCCTCAGGGGAATCAGAATAGCTGATTCTGAGCCCACATTCCCATATAGTAATGACTGGTGAACTTGGCAGAGGCTGCTCAACTTCCAGTGGGGTATAAGTTCTTGTCTTCCCATGTGGCCTACTTTGCTCATTTAATGTCCTGCCAGGAGCCTTTAGACACTCGAGTCTTTTTAAAAGCCTTGGTCTAGAAAGGGAAGCATCAGCATGTGAGAAGGCATAACCAAATGGAACAAGGCAAGTGAGAGCCGGGAGTACAGAAGCTGGGAGCGTTTGAAAGTATGATCCCAGAAAGACACTTTCTGAGGATGCCATATCCAAACGCAGAGGCCATTTATCTTATTTCCATCTAGCTGGGTTGGAAGTGATCCCAAGATCTTCCCATGAGGATTCAAAGGACGTGGATTGGGGGTGGGAGGGACTTGACTGAGGGCTCAATGGAGAAATTTGAGGGAGAATTTAGACCGCAGAGAGAAAAAATGTTAATGTGACCATTCAGTGATTCACCCAAGATCCTGTTTCCAAGAGAATTCTCTGGCTTACTAAGTGCTTATGATTGCCAGGGGAAAAAAGGTAGTAAGAAAAAAACCGAAAACCTAAACCTAAACCTGGTCTCTTTAATGCCTCTAGGTATACTTTCACAAATACAGGCAGAGTGATCCCTTTACACACTACTTAGGTATTGATCTGAGGGTCCCTTTCAGTTCTGAGGGGCCTTAGGAAAAACATTTCCATAGATTAAAGGAACTTTGAACAGGTTACTTACTTCTCTAAGCCTCGGTTTCTTCATCTGTTTAGAAGGCTTAATAGTTTCAATTTTTCACAGGGTAAGGATTAGGTGAGTGAATGGAGGTATGTGAAGTACATGGCTCAGAGTAGGAAAGAATAAGTGATTACTGTGATGAGCAGGGATGGGCCTAGAATCCTTACAGTGGCCCTTGAATCCTTACAGTGACCATGTGAGCTAGGTATTATTTTCCCCATTGAAAAATAAAATGAGGAAATCGAAGTTTAGACAGGCTTAGAAACTTACGAAGTCTGACAATTAAGTTCACGAACTAATTCTAGAAAAAGTGCTACATACCTCGTTGCTGAATGTCACTATAGTCACCTTCGAAGTACTCCTCTTGGGAAGCTATGCACCGACGCCAATGCCTAGTCCATCCTTCAAAGAAATTTTGGAACTCTTTTTCTGGAATGGCCATCAGAGCTGTTGTCGTATTACCCTTGATGTCCTGAATGTCATCAAA
>NW_017731358.1:7266991-7271120 GCF_001890085.2 Hipposideros armiger | reverse complement strand
ATGATGGTGCCAACTTGGGCCAGTGAAGCAACGTCCTCCACAACTAGACTGAAGAACAAAACGACAGCAACTTGTCTGTTCCCCTTCCCCAATCTCCCAGCACTGTTCCCATCCCCCCAATTCCCCAATAAAAATCTTAAAAAAAAAATTAGTAAGGGGCAGAGTGGAAAGACTTACTCAAAAAGATCCAAACCACACCAAAAAAGTATGCTGACATCTATCTGACATTCCAATGATAGTCATATAACATTCTTGGATAGAAATTAAAACAGATTCAATTCTATATCCTGCTAAAACTTTGAAGTCACCAGCTGTGTGTTCCTAGGCAAGTGGCCTAACATCTTTGACACTTAGTTTTCTCATCTGTAAAAATTTGTATGTTTATTGTATAGATTCAGTGAAGTAATGCATTTGGAGTACTTACCAGTATACTTAGCTTAAGCAATCAGTTAACAGATATTCACTTAACTAACATTTTACTGGACCATTACTGTACCAGGGATGCAAAGGGGAACATGTTTCCTGCCCTTGTGGAACTCAGGACCAGACAGCTATAAGAACAATGAAATTTTAACACAATATGGAAACTATTATAATGGAAGATTAAACAGTGTGATTTGGGAGGGAGAAAGGTATTATACAGATATGGTGAACAGAGGAGGGAATGATGGCAAGGAAGGTTTCAACTGTGAACTGTGGAGTGGTCTGGGTCTGAAAGGAGAGTAGAGTTTTGCAGACAGAGAAGGCAGAAAAGACATTCCAGGCAAAAAAGAACAGCTTGTGCTAAAGCAGAGAAGGCAAAACGTCTAAAAGGTCTGGGAGGGTAAGGAAATATTGAACAGTTCAAGTATTCTAGAGGCTTGATTAATAAAAGCAGAAGAGAAAAAATTGAATTTAGGCTGTGAAGGGCCTTGTGTGCCTTGCTAAGAAGTGTGACCACTAGCCCATGAGGAACAGAGAGCAAGACTTTAAAGCAAGAATGTTTTGTAATCAGATTGTTTTTGATGAAAGAGAGTAGCAGCGTAAAGGATAATGAGAGGCAACCAGCCAGGAGGCTATTGCAATAGTCCAGAGAAGAGGTGACGAAGACCCCAAAACTAGCCGCCAATGAATTGGAAGTAGGTGGTGAGGAAGAGAAAGTGAAGGGTGAAATAAATACAGCATGTGAAATCCAAGGTATGAAAATGGCTTGGTCCCTTCTCACCGCAGTCACCCCAAAGGACCAAAACAAAAACAAAGAAAACCTCTTTTAAAAATAATCTCTTTTGTTTGTATGCAAATAGGCGATGCAGAGTGAAAATGCAACTCAAGTGAGATGATGACAAATGCAATATTTTGTCTTCAATCCATGAAACACAAAAATTGAATTGGTTTACCGGTGCTGTCCTTCTTAAACATTCCAATTCCTCACATTAAAACTGTAGCCATGTGCAAGGCTTAAGTGTGATTCTTTTCAATCTTAAACCAGATTGAGGAAAGCTATTTAAGACCCTTTTCAAAAGAGGCTATCCCTTACATCGTTGAAGAGTAGGAAAAACACAAATTGTTTTACTGGAAAATTTCTTTCAAGTAGCAACACTCCTCTATTGTTGGACATTTGGAATCTTGCAGATAAAAACATGCAAAGAGAGCTGCAAAAATTACACCTCTCTGGTTCTGCACCACCAACTTGAAAATTGCAAATCAAGGTTGATAAATGCATATTTTAAGGCTTCTCAGAAGTCTTATGTGCATTGCTTTAGGTTACAAAGATGCCACAGGGAAGTGAGCCTTTGGGTGTACAATGTCCCCTCCCTCAACCCTGTTGTGAAATGGAAGCATCAAAAAATCCAGTGTTTTTTGTGTTGTTTTTTTAATCAAGATTAGCCGTATTGGCTGTGTTCTGTATACCCCAATCTATTTTATTTTGTAGTGCATATTTTATTTATACTCTTAAATAAATATTTTGCATAAAAAGGTGCTTTCACAGATCTTCATGCCTCCCTAAATTTGAAATATGCTGCCATTTCTTAAAATGTGTTAGTTTTGTTATGTATTATAGTCCGTCCTCTACACACATAGGAAAAAATATGGACTCAATTCTTCAAGCAACTTCTACATTTAGAATATTACCTCATTTTATTTCTTCTGAGGCTATAAAGGAAATGACAAATGTTAGATGCTTTGTAAAAGAAATGACAGTTTCTCAGGATGTGTAAGTACATACACTTATGCAAATAAGTCACTTAAATTCAGATATCATGGTCTTCTGAATTTGGGTTTAATGTTCCCAGGTGACACAAAAGAAATAATGTTTCAAATAAGATATTTACTTTGTTGAATTCTGAATTTGGTATCTGAATTTTGAAACTTGCTGCTGTATGTGTTTCTCTTTTTTCTCTTGTCTTGAAAATATTTTACATAGTTTTGTTATTTGTTAACTAATAGGACATCTCTTGTATAAACTATCAGAGGAAATCCTGAGATTGTAAGATTGTATTGCAAGCCTTACTAAATAGCTAGACTATAGAATTATTAAATAAAAAGGAAGGATCACTTAGTTTACCCTTCCCTCGAGTGAGTTTTCTCTACTGTGCCATCCATGACTGATGGTCATGCAGACACCATGACCATTTAAAGTATGAAGTGAGGGAGAACCAATATCTCTTGGAGAAGCCTAATCCTCAGATGGAGGGCCTGAGGAATTTTTAGTTTTGTTTTGTTTTATTTTAAGGTTCTTTTTATTTTTGCAACGTCATTCCATGCAAAAGCAATAGAAACATAACAGTCTTAGCAAGAAGTTTACAATTGACTATTTGAACAGGAACTCTGTATACATTCTAATTTACAGCAATTTTACATCGTAAAGTGACTGTAAAAAAAAAAAAAGGTTCTTTCTAATCCTACCCTGCTGCCTTAACTCTTGGAATATTATTGATAGAAACCTACCTAGTACTGTTTATAAGTACCAAATTAAGACTGTATAATTTACATAAAATCTATTAACAGCACCATTTAATATCTTTGACTATTCAGTGCTTTGTGTGAGGGGAAAAGCCACTTTGACATATTGACAAAAGGCCAAAAATTAAGTTTCCATAAAAATGTCAAAGGTATCCCATTCTGAGAATACTTAGACCAGTAAAGAAAGCTGATGCTAGTTTGGTCCTGTCAACACACAGTTAAGCCCAAACCAGCCACCTGACAAGCAGCAACTTAATGTCTAAAACACCTGTGGAAACAAGTTAAAGTGTGCTTGTCTGGTTCACTTGGAAAATGGTAGAGATTAAGCAATTAAGTTTGCTGGAAGATTGCTTCAAGTTCAATTTTCATTGGATTTAGTTTCAAATTTATGATTTGAAACATGCAAAACACATTCACTGCACATAAAATTGTTTCTTCAGAAAATAAAGCAAGAATAACAATTCACCATAAGATAATCAACTATTAACAGAAACCACCCAGTTACAAATGCATAAGGCATGCTTGGCTGGCCCTCCATCTAGCCAGGTAGAGGTTGAGGCAATGTGCTCTAAGTTGGCCTCCACATGGCACCATTTAGCTCACATGGCCCAGAAGTCTTTCAAGGGTTCAGTTAAGTAAGTTTCCAAGTCAAACTTGTCCTCCACTTGGCAATGCACGTTTCTAACTTTGGTGAGCGTGTCAGGGTAACATATCAAAGTTATCCTGAGAGCTGGTCTGGGACTCAGGACTGTTTTCTGTGGATTCGGTCTCCATTTCCCTGAGTTTTACGGGATGTATTTCTTGAAAATCATATCCTTCTTTAGCTGGAGGATGCCAGAAATGTGGAGCCACCTTCCAGAGTTTGATCTACTGGTCCCACAATCGACCAACTATACTTCTAGAATTTATTGGAGGCCTTGGGATGAATGACAGGTTGTCGAAGGTGTCGAAGGTGCCTTGGGACTTCATTAGTATAAGGATCATAGGCAATGGTGTTCTTGCCATAGTTGATCTGCTTCTGTCTTTTCATCAGTACACTTTCCTCTGTTTCCGAGACGGCAGGCACTGCAGGTGTAGGCTGCCTCGAATCAGAACTTCCCGATGATTTTCTCTCTCTTCCAAAGTCATTTAAGAGGAGTTTCCTTTTTATATCTTGCAATTTGTTAACTCTGGCCCTCATTTTATC
>NW_017731358.1:7264687-7266016 GCF_001890085.2 Hipposideros armiger | reverse complement strand
AATTCCAAATGGTGTAATTATATCTGTGGATGTTAAAGTATTACTGGGAAAATGGGAAATAATACTGAGATACAAAGATGGATTGGAACAAAGGTCAAGCATAAAAATGTGTGTGTGTCACTAATCTGTGGGTACCACCAGTTCCCATGGATGCCCCGGCACCACTTCTGATGCTCTGCCCAGCCCCTTTCACGAGGCATTTGTTCCAGGCAGGCAGGCAAGGTGGGAGGGCTGCTCTGGATCTGGTCTTGCTGCTGTATAGTTCTGGTCTCTAGTGTCCATGGGGTGAGTGGTGAGTCTATCGGTTCTGCAAGCTGCAGTTCTTCTCTTGCTAAGCCTTGTTTCCTGACCTGTGGTCCAGTTCCCTGTTGTCCCCTGGAGGCTGTCCCCCAGTGATGGCCCTTGTTCTACAGGGAGAAATGATGAAATGTCTCTGTCCACCATACTGTGGATATCACACTTCCGAGAAACTCCTGATTCTGGGGGTGCCTCAGCACACCCTCACCCCAATCTGCCATGTCTCCACCAGACCACGACCCCTCCCAGACCCAGGGTCTGGGAAGACTGGCTCCTCACTTGCTAGGGTCATTGTCCCTAGCCTGAGCTCTGTCTAGCCCCACCTTCCTCATCTTGCCCTCTTGCTCATACCACTAAAGTCACAGCTCGTTTAAAGGCCACAACCATCCCCGTACAACAGTACTCCTTTTTCTAAAATACATACATCCCGAAGCTTACCCTTTTGACAGTTTTTTCCTTAACCTCCTTCTAATACACGCTAATGTAATATTCAAGCAAATGTATTGTGCTGCTGAAGTCAGGTATGTTTTATTAACCCACTGTTTGATTTTGAGAGAAAGTGCAGACAGTAATCTTTTGCATTCACTTGATAGAACCTTACAAATAAGTGTTGGTGTCCCTTGTCTTTCAGACTTTTCCTTAGAGGACATCTAGGCAAATGTGTGTCACTGGGTCTTACTTTCCATGTTCAGGAGTTGATTGAATACAAGTTAAGAAACTATACACATTGCTTTTTTTTTTTTAAGCATGCATGAATGATAAATGTGAATTTGCATCATGAGAAAGTGAATAAAAGAAGGCACTCCAGGGAAGTTAGGGAGGCTGAACAAGCCAGCCGAGGAAGAGAGAGGAGTCTGTGCTAGAGGTTGGAAGAGTGAGTGAGGGTTTCTCCCTACCTCGGCAACTCGCTTGTAGGATGTAAGTACCGAGGCTGCAAAATTTTGGCTCAATGAAAAAGACTCAACCTCTAATGCTTAACTGTATAAAATTTGCTTTTAAATGTACGTCAAGACTATATCCCCCCTCAGAGAA
>NW_017731358.1:7220404-7262712 GCF_001890085.2 Hipposideros armiger | reverse complement strand
CAGTTGGACAGGAGGCTCTATCTTGATCCTATAGGAGTGCCTTTCCCCTCCTACAGCCCAGTCTGAATTTAGGAAGCTTACCTGGTGCCAAGAAAGTGGTGGAAGGGCCTGAAGTCCCTAGTCTGTCCTGATAGTCGTTGGCAACCCCACTATCTATCCCATAGTAGTCTGTGAAGTCTGGCAGCTCTCTGCCCCATGCCACAGTGGGGAGTGAGATTATCTACTGAGGCTGGGCCCCCTGAGCCCAGGGCACCCCCTCTTTAGGCATGCACTTTCACCCTTGAGGTTGTTAGCCCTTGGGAGCACTGAGAAGCTGTGCCTGGGTCCCACTGCTCACAGGACCCACACAACTCTGCTCTCCCCTTCTTTACTGTTGCATCTCAAAAGCACTCTGCCTTTTTTCCCTTATCTTTTAAGGCTCTTGTATTGTCTCTTCCATGGGCTCTCATAAGAGTCTAGCAGTGCCTTTGACTTTAGGTTTCTTCTGCTTTCTCCCCTACAAAAATCCCTGTGTCAAGAAAGCTCAGAAAACAAACACTAATTAACATTTCAAGAAATAATGCTGCTACAATTATTTGTGGAAACTATTTTATCCTGTATTGAGACACCACTACTTGGAATACTTTTAGACTGGCCCTTGACCACTGGCCACAGGAAGCCATTTATAGATAGCAACAAATATATGGCGGAATTGAAAATTCACCTGAGTAGTTAGATGTTTCCAAAATACCTACAGTTTTCTAGTTTTGCCTCCCAGAGTCCATCCTGACTCTGTGGTCCCAGGGGAACCTCTCTTGGGCAATGTCGAGCAAGGACATCAGGAAGGTATCTGTTTCCCCCACCTAGCTACCATCGATAGCCACTCCTCTCCTGCTGCTTCTCCTTATAGCCTTGGCTGCCTCAGACCTGAGAACATCCGGGAGTGAGACACTGGAGGAAGCTGCCCCACACAGAAAGTAGCTTTCTGGTTCCCAGCAACTTCCTCCTTACTAAACACGAGAAACCGATCTTCATTCTATTCCACCTCCTCTCAGCATTTGATACTGTTGACCACTATTTGACCACCCTCTTTGTCCTTGGCTCTGATGACCCTTGGGTAAAGCCTCCTTATCAGATTTTCAAGTAGCACAAGGCTTGGAGGGACGACTAATACAATGGATGACATATATGGGATTCAGAGTAATTTTGATGGGACCCAAACACTGGCATACAAACACGATGGGGCCAGGGATTGGTGATGTGACTTGACATGTAAAAAAAAAAGTAAGTCACGGTCAGCCATCCTCCCAATGCAGCTGTTTACCGGTTAATTTGACCTCTGACTCATTAAAAGTGATCTTGTCATTGCCGGTTCCATGCTGTGAGACCTTGCTGCAAAAAATTATGCTAGCAAACTCAGGGAGATGGGTGCCAGTGGGCAAGCCACCAAGTTGACTAGGTCTAGAGACTACATCATATGAGGAATATTTGAGGACAGTGATTATATTTAGCTGAGAGAAGAGACTACTAAGGAAATTTATAGTATCTGCATTCAACTTTTTGAGGGTTTTATATAAAGGGGTAAAAATAATATATATTCTTGTAGCTCCAGAAAACAGGACAGGGACAACTAGATGGTACTTATGGGGCTGGGAGTGAGGGGTGGGAGATTTGGGATTATGACAAAGAAGACCTTTCTCTTATAACTGTCTTATCAGATAGTGAGTTTCCAATATAAGTGAGAAAGCAAAGATCTGACTTCCATCTATCAGAGATAACATCGACAGGGTCCTTGTTTGAGTGAGAGACTAGAATGACTTCTCAAGTCCCTTAAACAGCTTTGTAACTCTAAGTCATAGAGTAAGAGAATTTCATGACACCATACTATCCTTGATTTCTGCTGCCTGGCTTACAGCATTGGGGGAGGTTGATTTAAGAAGAAACTGAAAGAGAGATGGGATATGGAAAAGATAAAACAATAAAGCAACTTTTTTTTCAAGAAAATACTATATGCCAGAATCTGTACTAGGCACTATGTCATCCTATTTAATCCTCACAAGAAGCTTATGAGATATTTAGTATCATTTCTGTGAGGAAACTAATGTTCAGAGAAGTTAAGTAACTTCCCCAAGAACACACAGGCATTAACTGGTGGAGCTAGGGTTTGAACGCAGGTCTGTGTGATTCCAAAGTCCGGTGTGATGTGTTAATTTTACGCATCCTTTATTTGTGGCAAGTGATACTGCTTTTTTAAAAAAAAATTATTAACATAAAGATTCCTTTTAAAATAAATTTATTTAAATAAATTTAAGAGAAAAACATTGTATAAAGAATAGAACACATTTTACAAGGATATGAAGTGGTCATAGTAGCTAGAATGACTCAAGTTTGGGAAATACTATTCCAAATATTCTGATAGCAGGACTTTTCAATTTAGCCTATCTTATTCGTATATTTTGACTGCTGATTACAAGGAACTTGAAAACTAAGTTGAATGTGAATTAATTCTCCTGTGCTCTGATGGGTGGGTAATTTCACATGTTACAATAAGGAAACCAACTAGACCCTTTCAAATAAAAAACGATATGATTGTGAAATCCAGAGGAAAACCCCAGGTGGGGTATATTCGAATAAAGGATGAAGTTTCCAAGGTATGCATGTAGAATGGCTGAGGGGAAGTGATGACCCCGTAAGTCAGGGCCCAGGCCTTACGAAGGAGCCCTATGGATTTGAGGGGCACTGGATGGAAGTTGAAGCGATCTACAGACCTGTTTTAGGAAGAATGATCATTACCTTTCCAGTGATAGAGGGAAGATCTTTGTGGAAAGGCCAAATGGAGAATTGGAAAGTCTGAAAAGAAGATAGGACAATAATAACAAAGACTAAATAGCTGCAAAGCATGCTCAGTACCAGGTGATTTACATGCAAGGCCTCACTTGTTTTTCTCAACAATGCAGCCAGGAAGCTATTACATTTCATAGATGAGGAAACTGAAACTGGGAGATGCTCAGGAACTTGCCCAGGGTCCAGTGATCAACCCAGGGTTTGACTTTGGACCTACAGTTCCAAATCTGGACTACTTCCTTTGCACTAATTGTCCTTGCTTGAATGGACCTCCTCAACCCAAACAACAACAGCTTTCACTTTGTCATTTTTAATTTCTCCAGCCCTGCAGGGCACACCTAGCCTCAAAGATAGCTGGGTAGGCATGCTTGCAGTGGGCTACCTGTCTCCTAAACTCAAATGCTGCAGACTCAGAGGCACATAAATGTCCCCCACATTGATCAGAGGGCTTTGCAGGGCCTGATCAGGTCAGGAAAAGAAGCCATGCATTTGGGGACAGTATTATATATGTAAAGCCTGTCCCTGCTGAAGCACTAGGCTTGGAAAAATATCCACTCAGCATTCACACACCTTTCTCACTTCTGCTTTGACTTGTCCCCAGGCTCAAGAGTACCACTCACTTCCAGGAACAGTGGACCAAGGTAATAGAAACATTCTAGATTAGGACATTTAAGACTGAATTAGGATAATGTGAAAATAGGAGCTGTGTATGTTAATTGGCTTCTAGAAGGACCCATAGAGAGGTAATGAATGATTTGGGGGAAGGCTGGCAAATGAAGAACCTGGTCTCTCTGTTCTGTCTGGTTGAGGACTGTGTCTTGCACCCCTGCTGAGGCAGACATAGTGTCTGGCACGTGGCTGCCCAGTAAAATGTTTAAATTCAGCTAAATCTTTACCTATGAGCCTTAAAGGCTGCGCTCCAGGATCTATAGATCTGTTACAGAAGGTAACATGCTTGTGGCTGGGGCATGTCTTTGGGGGTTTCCTCAGGGCTTTACGTTCAATCACTCTGTGATAGTGCATTCATAGTCATTGTGATCAGTGGAAATGCCCACCTGCCAATCTTATCTAGAACAAGGGCCCGGCCCGGCCCTTCTGTGGTGGTTTTTTTTTTTTTTTTCTGGCTGGTTCCCTTTTGAAACTCTGAATTTTTGCTTCAGCCCTAACATTATTTTTCTCTCTACAAGGAGTGTTAGGAGAAACGTGGCTCCTCTTCATTTATTCTTAAACCCTTGCTTCTGTGTTCTCGGGAATGCCACGAGGCTTATATCTTTGGTCCCTGGGAGCTGCGGTGGATGGGCATTTGTGACAGGTATGTTCTCATGAAGCTCGTATGCCTGGGGAGCGTGATGTGGGATAAAGCTGCCTCTGGGGCAGATGTTCAGAGGTGGGGCTGACGGCCGGCAAGGGAGTGGGTAAGGAGGAGTGTGGAGTACATTCTTAAAACCTTTGACCATCAATGTTTGATTCTCAGGCTGCCTACGTTCGAGGTAGGGCATTACAAAAACATGTCTCTTTTAGCCAGATCTCTTTCTCTGCTTTTTTCATGAGCTAAGGGACAGAACAGGCAGGAAACAGAAGGCGCCACTTACCAAACAACCAACAACCTTTCTTGACCTTAGAGTGCTGGGGGCTTCAAGTAGCTCTGCTCCAGGAGAAGCAGCTATACAAGGATCTTGGCCCTGCCTGGGCCCCTTGTGCCGTGGGAGGCAGAGGATGGGAGCAAAACACACAGCCTCTGCAGTAGTCTCTGCTTTCTTCTTTGGCTTTTCCTTTCTCTGGTCCAGAAAACTGTCCCCATTTCTTCTTCCCATCCCAATATTGGCTCCTCTTGGCACCAGAGACCCCAATAGCTCATTTGAAAAGAAATAATCTTAGGTCAAAAAAGAGCCCAAGCGGTGGTTTACTGTGTTCTGTATACCATGAACATATTTGCATTTGCAAATAGGCTTAAAATAGTGCCTCCACTCATAGTTATTTAAGGTTCTGGAGAGACAGGTGAAAATAATTTTTGGCCAAGGGAACTTCCCACTCCTCTCAAATTGTTATAACTAAGGAGGTGACCTATTTCTCTGACATGCAGTCTCAATCTTGGGATTAAGCCTCTGGACTAAAAATGAGTCCATTTAATTCTGTGCACAAGTT
Source organism: Hipposideros armiger (assembly GCF_001890085.2). Lineage (NCBI taxonomy): Eukaryota > Metazoa > Chordata > Mammalia > Chiroptera > Hipposideridae > Hipposideros > Hipposideros armiger. The sequence continues at coordinate 7,257,744 of NW_017731358.1, read as the reverse complement.
CATAGTTCTATTGTTATGTCTTCTGTTTGCTGCTGCAGATACCATTCTTGCTATTTATATTAGCTATCCTGTGTATAATGGAAGCTTTTATCAATCTCTGTTCATTTGTGTGTTCTAAATATATTTATTGAGTGCTTACTATGTCCCAGGTACTGGGTTTTTAACAGGGAGCATAAAAGACATGATCCCTATACACTTGAAGCTTCTAGTCCAGTGAGAAAATAGACACAGTAAAAATAACTGTATAGCAACAGTACTTTGAAGGGAAGGAAATGATTCTTTGTGATGGTGTGCCCTGTTTAATAACTATGTCTTTGAGCTTGATTTTTTGGTTCCTGTGGTATCCCTGGATGTCCGATGTCCATTTTTGGTGGAGGTGAAGGTTGGATTTTATGGAGATGAGGCAGGGCAGGGTAGGGTGATGTGAGCAGAAATATGAAAGGTGAGTCAAACCAGATTCTTTAGGAGAAAATCAAGGTTCAAATACCATGTTTCAAATATTGTATAGAGGTGGGAGTTGAGTTTAGGGGTCTCTGGGCCAGGAGATTGAAGCTGTGAAGAGATAGAACTAGAGCAAAACATGTCTGAAACAAGCAAAGGGGGTGGTGGGGAGGTTCCTGGGTGATTATCCAAAGTCCAGGCAAGTGTTGACAATTCACTTTTCATGGTTCGGCAGATAAGAGTATTTGGGAGGCAGGAAGGATGGATACGGCCATAGACTGGGCACACAGCCTTTATTGGACCCTTATCCTCATCCTCATTTCTAATCTAATATAGAAACTTATTTCTGAACTATACATCAGCGTATACTCAGGTTGAGGTTTGGGAAATAGATGCCCTTTTGCATATGTGTTAAGGAAGAAAAACATGTCTTCCATCCCTGTCGGGATGAAAAAGGTCCCATTCCATGTTCTTTTCCCTCCTTTCCTTTCTGAACTCCATTTCCTAATTAGATAAATTAAATTAACTTGAACTTAACATTTAATGGCTAAAGACAAGAAACATGTCTTCCTTCCAGCTAGCATTTGCATTTTAACAGGGGCTTTCAAAAATACCTTAACCAAGGAATGAGTAATTTGGGAATTCCAAGCACCAGAGGAGGGCTGATACTTGAAATGGGGAGATGGGGAACACCCCTCAAATTGTGACCTGGAAATATTGGCTTTCTCTCTTTGACCATGATTCTAATTATGAGAAAACAGGAAGGGGCTCTCTTAGGGGGCCAGGATTGGCCTGGCTGCCTAGTGAGTTCTGTGGGTTTTAGTCACAGCAGGCAGACCCTTGGCTGGATGTGCACAGACTCAAGAGTACCTGTGAAATGTTGCATGATGCTTACCCATAGGTACCTTTTGGAAAAATGGAAGAAATGTTTTCTAAAATCATTAGTAATTTGAAAAAGGCATGCTGCTTGACTCGGAAAGATCAGATCCTAGATGTGACTAGGAGAAATGGGTATCTGTCTGTATACGGACTTGCCGTGGAAAGACAGGAAAAGCTAAATGCTACTGCCATGCTGTGCTCCTTCTTCTAGGCGAGTAAGGAGAATCAACTCTTAATTTTAATACTCTAGTTAATTGTAGTACCTACAATACCAGGGAGTGAATAAAAGCATCCTCTGCTCCATAAGAATCTGCATACACGTTTCTTGTTTGTACCTATGCACCTATGCACCTTTGATGCCGTTCCTCTCATATCTGTGAGGAAACACTGTGCTCCCAAATGGATGAGGGAAAGGACAGCTAATGGAAGGAAGGCATTGTTAGGTAAGAAAAGTCTCCACAAATGGAGGCCCCGGGGAGTTTGTTCCAAGAAGGGATTGGAAACCAAGTCAGACATATGATCCAGCCTGAGTTAGACGTGGCTGGTGGGGGAGCTCAAGTAAAGCGGAGCTCAGGACGGGTGACAACGTATCCAATAGCCAATCATCTCATGTGTCCACCAGACAACGCGAAGTGTTCATGTTTTCATCAAGGCCTCACTCACACTCATTTCTTTCTACTTCTGCCACTACCATCTTCGACCAAATGGCCGTCTTCTTTCACTTAAATGACGGCAACAGCCAACTGATTGACCTTCTGGCATCTGTGTTGGCTTCCCCACTAGCCATTTGCTGCACAGCAGCCAGTGTCATTTTTTTCAACATGCAAACCTGGTTATGTCACTCCTCTGCTTCAATTTCTTCAGTTTTCACATTGCTCTCAGAATAAAGACCAAAATTCTTTACTGACCCATAAAGTAGGCATGGTCTGGCTCTTGCTAACCTCTCCAGCCTTGTCTCCCACCTCTCTAGTCACGTTAGCACATCAGCCCTCTGCGTCAGTGCATTTGCACATGCTGTTTCCTTTGCCTAGAATCCTCCCAAGCCACCCCCAACCCTACACCTACTTTGAACCTATTCAATCTGTTCTGCTTACCTACTGGTGCATTACAGATTGCTCCCAAATTTAGCAGCTTAACACAATGAATATTTTACTCTCTCACACACACAATGTTGTGGGTCAGAAATTTGAGCAGGCTTCTAAGTGATTTTTCTGTTGCTCTTGGCATCGATTAAGGTCACTTGGTGGCATTAAGCACCGTCCAATTCAGTAGCCACTAGCCACATGTGGCTACTGATCACTTGAAGTGTAGCTTGTCTTAATTGAGCTGTAAGTATAACATACCCACAAGAGTTTGAATGTTTAATACAGAGAAAAAGAATGAAAAATATTTGTTAATCATTTTTATATTGATTCCATGTGGTGTCATGGATTCTAGCCATGTGGTGCTAGATTCTGTCTGCAGGCTGCAGCTTGCTGACCTCTGATTTAGAGAATCCAAGATTTTATTCACATTTGCCTGGCGACTTGGTAGAGATGGCTGGAAAGTTGGGCTCAGTGGGAGCTATTGACCCAAACCCCTGCACATGGCCTCTCCAGCATGATCTCAGTGGAATATCTTATACGGTAGCTCAAAGGCCCAGAAAGAGTATTCCACGAAAGACAGGAGCTGCAAGGCTTCTTATGATGTAGCCTCAGAAGTCCCAAACCTCCTTTCTATGCATTCTTTAGGTCAAACAAGTCTGTGAGGCTAGGCCAGATTCAAGGAGAGATTAACTTCCTTTACATGGGAGGAGTAGCAAAAAGTATGTGTCCACCTTTAATCTACCACATTGTTCTCCAAATCTCCGTTTAGACTAGTCATAGTATAGGCTCTCAAAGTACCAGGAACCCCTCCTTTGTAGCACTTGTCACCATGATAATTTTACATTTATTTGTGTGATTAGTTCATCATTATCTTGTTTCCTCTACTTAACAGTAAGCAATCTTGTAAAGAGGAGTTGTTTCTGGTTTTGCTCGTAATTGTATTCCCAGCACTTAGCGCAATGCCTGGCTCAATAAATACCTGTTGAATGAATGAACAATATTATGACACAGCTTTTCAGCCAAGTAACTGTACTAATATGGATTCCACATTTCCCCATACTGCTCTCAAGCATATCATGAGACACCCTGTCAGAAGCCTTGTGAAAATTCAGATGCATTCCCAGAAACCTTCTTATTTTGAGTTCAGAAACTTTATAAAAAAAGGAAATAAGCCTACCCGAATCCTCCTAGGACCTTAACGGTAGTAACAGCTGCTCTAAAGGGATAGCTTCAGATCCTGGTGGGCTGAGAAGTAATCCATGCAGCATGTCACACCAGAAGCAAGCCAAGGCCCTGGGCAGCTTGTGCTCCTCCTCCACGTCACTCTTCTCTCACCAGGCTGGCAGTGCCAGTCCAGCAAGCCTGCCTTCTCCAGTCACAGTGTGCACTGGCGAAACAGCCAGGCCCTGAGCCGGGGCCCTGGCCAACCCAGTCCTCCCTCCACAAGGGCTGTGGTGTCTCCTGCTTTGCTTAGAGTAAGGACTGTTGTACATGTGCTGGGGGAAGATAAGCATGGCCACCTTCCACACTGGAACTGGAGCTTGAATTGTAGTTATTTGTGGACCTTATCTTTCTTTTTAGAACTGGGTAAGAGACCAAGGCCTACACATCTTTATATTTGCCCACAACCCCTAAAGCAAGCCAGACACTGAGCAAATTCAGTAAATGTCTGCATGAAAGATGGCCTCAGTGAAACCTCCAAAGACACCAGTAAACTTATCAGCACTTTTTCCTGGTACCCCCTGATCACCATGAATATTTTAGACAAAGTTGTGAAATAGGGAACATTTTTCTTTGTTGCTCCCCAACTTCTGCCTTGGAATCCTTCTCTCATTTCCCGTGTCATCATATCTGTACTTCCCCGTGCCACCCCATTACTGGCTACTGCCACTCTACTCCCTTCACACTGCCTTTTGCCTGAACTAGATCCCACACATCCTTCAGACCTGAGACACAACAGATCCCTTCTTTATTCCCTCTTTTTTCTGCCCAAATACTATTTACCCAGAGCTTTCTTGGGTGAGGCTTAGCTGGAACACAGTAATGTGTGTCTGGAGCTAAGCCCATGCCAGGAAGCTGATTATCTGTCCAGGGCTGGAGGGGAGATGAGAATTCCCTGCCTGGCATATAACGGGTGCTCAAGCAATATTTGTGGAATGAATGGAAGCTCAGGACAGAAACCACCCTAATACAAAGGGAGACTTTTGGCCCACTCCCACCCCCCTCCCAGCCTGTTTACCTGAAAATCACACCCTGATTCCAGGAGCCACCATCATCACAGCTGGCCCCGAGGGCGTGTTCCTCTGAGAGTGGGTAGAATTAGAATCCTTTCCACTTCCTACCACAGCAAACTGGCAGAAACTTTTAAAGGAGCTACATCAGTCTTTAAAAACAACATAGTGAGGCTGCATGGGTTTAAATCTCAATTCTGTCATTTACTAGCAGAGTAGCTAGAGCAAGTTTCTTAACCTCTCTGAGACTCCATTTCTTCATCTGTAACATGGAGGCAAATAATCCCACCTTACTGTGAGGACTAATAGTATAATTAGTCGTTCCGCTGACTCGCACATTCTGTGATGAGCCGGACATGTAAAGTGAGAGAAAGTGGTGTGCAGTGGGTACTCTTCTTTGGTTTCTGAAGTAAGCCTCCAGCTATATGGAGACAACTCACTTCAGCTTGTGATGAGTCCACCCACCTATAGACAGGCTGCTCACAGCTGACAAAAATCTCTCAAAGAATCTCCCCACAGATTCTTAGGTTCTTTCCTCTCTCATTCCCCTTTTTGCTCTCTCCCTCCGAGGGCAAGAGTTTCTACTCCTCAGGCCCTCTGGAGAAAGCAGTGACGGGTGCTTGTGGTTGAGAGTTCATTCCTGAGGGAGCAGTGACATTTCTATTCTCCTTCAGAGGCAACAACATGGAAGAAACTGGCTTACTAACCCAGCCCCCATACACACACACACACACACACACACACACACACACACACACACACAATGGCTAGAATTGAGAGAAATTCTTCACGTGGGGCATTTATACTTTATAAAAGAAGAGCATGTCAATCTCAACTATTTTAGCACCATATTTTAATAAGGCCTCTGACAAACTAAGTGTCAAAAGTGTTATCCAAGACAGTGTGTGCTCTCCAAATTAATGTTAGCAAAGTTTACTAGAAGGACTGCTGCTGCTGGGCCAGGATTTTGAGGAGGGATATGAGCAATGTCCCCAAATCCTTGAAAGGCTTTGGCAAAGTGTGTTAGGCTTATTCTGGGTAGTTCCAGAGAACACCAGTATCAATGAGAGGAAGCTACGAGGAGACAGTGTCTCACATAGTGGAGAGAGTTTCCAAACAGAGAAGTCAAAAATAGTGTTGACTTCCTTGTCATACCCAATGTTCTTCCCCACTGAGTGACATTTATAGACCATTTATCCAAGATTTCCTAGGGCCAATAATTTCATGTAATTATTTGAATTCAAGGTGATTTGTTCAATTTATGGCAAAATATTATTTGATTTTGTGCCCCTGTTCAACACATCATGCCAGGAAAAAACTACCTTTGATTAGGTCAAGCATGCTGATTTTGGGCTTGCAAACAATGGGAGATTTCTATGTTAGGTGGAAGTTTAGCCTCCAAGTGTTCCCAGTCCCGAAATTCTATGATAAATAGGGTGGTGGTGGTGATTTAATATGAGCAAGTGCCCAGGAATCAAATGGAGAACTCTCTTTCCGGGCTCTGTCATTGAGTGGTGTCAGCTTTGGCCCAACAAACAACGCCCAAACTCTGACACCTGCTGAATCCCCTGGAACAGAGAGAGAGAGCCGTCAGAAGGGTATGAGGCTCCCATGCTGAGCATCTATATTGTGCTTTAGCGACCAGATAGATATATTTGCAACTCATTGTCACAATGCACTAATTTCTAATTAGTTACTAATTAGCACTCATTTTTTTAAAATATAAGAGAGCTCCCACAAATTAATAAGGAAAATAAGAAAAGGGCCAAAGACCCAAATTAAAAGACGGCAAAAAATATATAGACAGTCATGGAACAGGAAATACAATCTCTATGCATTTGAAATGATGCTGATGCTCCTAATCAAAGAAATTCATTTTAAAATTAAAATTACAGGGAGGACTATCTCACACCCATTGGGATGATACAAAAAGAAAAAAGTGTTAGCAAGGATATGGTAAAATTGTATCTTTGTGCACCGTTAGTGGGGTTGTAAAATGGGGTACAACTGCTATAGAAAACAGTATGGCAGTTCCTCAAAAAAATTAAGAATAGAATTACCATGTGATCCAGTAATTTCACCTCTGAGAATATTCCCAAAAGAAACTAGAGCAGGGTCTTGAAGAGATATTTGTATACCCACGTTCATAAAAGCATTATTCACAATAGCCAAAAGAGGGAAGCAACTCAAATGTCCATCAACAGATGAATGGATAAACAGTGTGGCAGATAGATAGATGAAAGATACAGATAATGTAGACTATTATTTAGCCTTTAAAAGGAAGAAAATTTGCATACATGCTACAACATGGATGAAACTTGAATACATTATGCTAAGTAAAATAAGCCAGCCAAAAAAAAAAGAAATACTGTATGATTCCACTTTATATGAGGTACCAAGAGTAGTCAAATTCCTGGAGGTGGGGTTGGGGGTAGAGGAGAATGGGGAGTTATTGTGTATAGAGTTTCAGTTTTTCTGGAGATGGAGGATGGTGGTAATGGTTGCACAACAATGTAAATGTATATAATACCATTGTACACTTAACAAATTAGTAAGATGGTAAATTTTATGTTATGTGTATTATACTACAATGAAAAATATTTTTTAAAAATTACAATGAGATGTCATTTTAACCTTCCCTCTATTGGTAAAGATCACAAATTAGAAAACGTACTATGTTGGCAAAAGTGGCACGAAAATAAGCATACTCATGTTTTGTTGGTGGGAACAGAAACATATAATCTTGGAACACAAACATAAAAATTTTTCAATATTTGTGAAGATTAAAATTGCAATTACCCTTTGACCCTTTGGTCAAGCTGTTTTACTTCTAGGAAGACATCTTACTCCCACATATATGATTTGGCATATGATCAAGGTTTTTCATTGCAGCAAAAGACTGGAAACAACCTCGATGTCCATTGATAGGAGCAAGCAAAATAAATTATTACTATCCAATAGAACACAACAGAGTAATATGCAACTGTTAGAATTAAGATACTCAGTATGTGCTGATTCAGAACAATCTCCAAGGTAGTGGTAATTATGCAAATATGTATATACTGTGCTACCAGGTGTTTAAAAATGAAATGAAAGAAGAATATGGGTCTATGTTTTCACTTTCTTTTGCCTAAAATTACTGCAAGTAGAGGCAAGAAACTGTTAACAGGTCACAGTAGTCACTCCAGTTATGTCTATGGGGGAAAGCTAGACAGGTAGGAGACCATATGCAGGTGTGATGTGGTCGATTTGTTTAGTTAAAAAAAAAAAGAGGTTATAGTCTAGAAGGGAAGAAACACACAGACACTTTTTAGACCAAAGCCTTGTGCTGAATGCTGTGGGAACAGAGGAAGGGTGGCTAGTAAAGCCTAAAGGAATCAGGGAAGACTTCTAGACAATCCAACCCCTAGGAAGAAATTTCTGCTATTGGATCAGGAATAGTTGTGCATCTTCTCTTAAGCATTGGTTTGTTTTTATCTCATAGACAGATCTATAACTTAATTCACCGATTAGGTTTCCCTTTCACTTTGGCTGTTAGAAAGTCCAAGCCATCCTCATGACCTGCACCATGCAGGGTGGGCAGGTTTCTATGGTAAGCATTTGGCATTGGCCTTGTACTTGGCTCCATTTTCTATTTCTGCATTTGGTTTGCTTTTCACCTGTTTCTAATATTGGTCATCTTTCCTTGTTCTGTGCTTCCCTATAAAGCCACTGTATAGCCTTTGCAGTCTAAGCTGGGATAAGTGGGTAAGTGCAGAAAGAGGGAGGGAGAGGAAGAAAGAGAAGATAGAGGTGAAAAAGTAATGCCGATCATTTTCTTTAGCTGTCATGTAGAGTAAGTGAATGCTGTAGTGTCGTGGTTTTCAAAGTGGGGTCCTTAGATCGGCAGCATCATTACCACCTGTGAGTTTGTTATACATGAGTTTCACCCAACCTACTAAATCAGAATCTCTGTGGATGAGGCCCAGGAAACTGCTTTAACTACTCTCCCAGAAGATTTTTATGCACATTAAAGTTTGAGAACCACAGAGAAACCAAAGGAATGTTGATTTCTAAACCTAAACATTTTGCATTTGCCCCATCATACCCATTGTATTGGCCAAGATATGTAATGCTACTGCAATAAACAATGCAAAAAAAAATTCATTAGCATAACACAATAAAAGTTTATTTTTTTGTTCATGTCACAGTCTAGTATGGATCATTGTGGGTGGAAAGAGCTGTTTTGTTGATTTGTTCTGCAAACCAGCTTCCTTTTAAAATGAGGCTTTGCCATCCCCTAGGCCCTTGGACTCCTTCTCTGAATCCTCTACATTTGAAAGGCAGGGGAGGAGGGAAAGAGAAAGGAGTTTTAGTGGCAGGTCTAAAAGGAACACCCATCTTTTCTACCCACAATTCCTTTGGCAGGAACCCAATCACATGGCCTTCCTAACTGAAGAGGAGGCTGGGAAACAGGATGTATCTTTGGAGCTAGGAGGAAAAGAAAATGACTTTGGTGAACACATAGCATGGTTTCTGCCACACCCATGGACCTGAGTGAATCCCAAACTCCACTTGTCATGTTTTGGTTTTGGGTTTCATTTTCTAATCACATTTTCTTTTCTCTTTTTTCACTTTAGCACTATGAGACTGAATACATTTCTCCTTGCGATGGCCGTCCTGCTCTATGGTAAGCACCCTTGTCTTGGTAAAGTCCTAGAATCCTTCCAGTGTCTCCTGATGAGTCTGACCACAGGAAGCCCCAACCTAAGCCTTGGCAGGTTTTACTCACTTTCTAGCCAGCGTTGCACAATACCACATGCAAAAACAGACTTTTCTGGAGAAGAAGGAAACATCATGATTGAGAACAGGTATCTTGCTGATGGCAGGCCCAGCCTGGGATGGAGCCCTACGACCTCTGTGCATCCTCCTCTTCTGCCGTCTCATACCCGTGGTGCAGGATACACAAAGTAGGGTAGACTGGCCTGTCTAGTGACACCCAGGGAGCCAGGGAAAGGTCCCTGCTCTGATACCCCTGCTTTGATAAGTCTTTTGCTCCACCCATATTCCCTTCTGGCCTTCCCTGTTCCCATTTCTGTCATTCTTGGGCTTTTTGAAATAGCTGAGGCTGCTAAAAGCCTCCTTCCATTAGGAGCATTGGCTTCCATGTTCCCTACCTTCTCTCTCCCCTCCTCTATCTTCCCCACCAGCCAACATCTATAAATCATACTTGCCACTGCTTACTGGGAGGAGCAAAAATCCCAGCCCTGCTTCAGTGACCTTCAGCTGGTTGCATTAGGTGATGTACCATGAAGCTAATGAAGCTGAGCTGCAGAGCGTCTCACTTGCACAAGTCCTGTCCAAAGCCCCTCCAAGACTCCATGAAGGGCCCTAGCGGTGTGGTCACGTGTCCCATGCTTTGGCAAAACCTTCGAAAGTAAGATATTTTAACCACGCTAAGTTAAGACCACTACCTCTCTTTACTGAGACTTTTCTCTCCATCACATTCTCCTTGTGTTGGGTGGTGTTGTAGTGGCCATGGGCATTTTGCACTTGAATTCTTCATTCCTTTTCTTAAAGAACCCCCCCCCCAAAAAAATGTAGAAGTGTCAGGCCTCACAGAACTTGTATCTTCCCTGCTGCTCCTCTCTGAGTTTCAGTTTCTTCATCTGCCAACAAGTTGGTGGGGTTCCTATCACACATCCTATGACTTTAGTTTGGATGTCTTTAGTGTCCCACCCCTTCCTGCTGCTCATTTTCCCCCTCCTCAGCACTGAGAGGGAAGCCATCCCACACATACATCCTGGTGTGGGCCAGACAGGGAGGGTGAGCTGAGCCTGCACTTTGGCTACAGCAGCACGTAAGCTGCCCCTGACTCACCGATCCAAGTTCGGCTCTGGCTGTAATAGTTCTACATCTCCTCAGCCACACCTGTGCAGACCCTCTCTGGGTGTTTTCTACAGATGATTCAGATGGTTACACCAGCAGGTGGGTGAAACCATTCATTGAGATAGAAGACAGGAAAGCTTGAAGGGGAGGAAGAGAGTATCTATCACTATCTGAACAACAGCATCCAGCAGGCAGTTGGACATGGATACCTGGAACTTGAGTGAAAGTTATTGGCTGGAGATAAGCATCAGTGAATTGTTAGTTTATGTTTGGCAGTTGAATCCATGGGGAAAGAGGAGAAAAATCAGAGACAGTGTGGAGAGTAAGGAGAAGATCACGAGCAGGCACTCAAGGTAATCAGTGTTTAAGGAGTAAGCAAGGAAAACTGACCAGGAAGTCAGAGATTGGGAAAGAATAGAATTTCAAGAAGAGATGGCCAACAGTTTGCCATTCAACAAGATTAGGTCTGGATTTGACAATGGTGGGACGTCACTGACAAACTTTGCCAAGAAAGTTTTGACAGAGAGGTAGGGGACTGAGGCTGGGGATGAAGGCAGTAATTGCTGCTTACTCTTCCAGGAAGTTTGACTATAAGAGAAAGACAAACTAAAAGCAGTAGCAAAGAAAACTGCTGAAGTAACTGCTGTGAGGAAGGGAGAGGGTGATAAGCAGCGTGAGCAGCCCAGAGGTCAAGTTAAGTGGAACAGGAGACTACAGGTTTGTAATGTCTTCAGTATGAACAATTGAATAACTTCCTTCAGGAGTGCTCAAATATTCGCTTGTAAGAACAGATATGTAGATCTAGAGTGTTCTTGAAATAAATTCTGCACAAAGGGGCAAGTTTATTGAAGTTGCTGGCAAGAGAATGACTGAAAAGATATACTATCACTGTGCTGTCCAATGGGATAGCCACTAGCCACATGTGGCTATTTAAATTAGTTCAAATTAAATAAGATTAAAAATTCAGTTCTCAGTCGCACTAGCTACATATCAAGTCCTCAACAAGCACAATGGCTGGTGACTACCATATTGGTCAGCACAGATATAGATCATTTTTATTGTTGCAGGGTTCTTTCGGAAAGCATTGCGCTATAGGGTCTAGACTGGATAAAGTCGAGGTCTTGATAAAATCGAAGGACAGACATAGGTGAAGCAATGAAGAGCAAATCTTGGAGGAAGCTATCTTGTGGACAGAGATGGGTACTTTGAGGTTTAAGCTTCTCAGGGCAGAGATATTCTTGGTGATAAGGTTCAGAGTTATGTCATGGGAGAGGGGCTGCTAGTAGAGCCTGTGGATGACTCTCCGAAGTAGAAGAGAATGAAGGACTTTGAGATATGGTTGTTGGTGAACTCATCCATACTGAAGTCACCCAAATTGATAGTAATAATTGGTTGGAAAGAAAGCCCTTGCATTTAATGCCAAAATGCTCAGTGAGCAAGGAAGTATTGACAAATGAAAGGCTTGACTAGGCTTCTAAAAGGCCTAGTAAAGCTTTGGAGGAAGTTTAATAAAAGAAGAAAATTTCATGAGTACAGATAAGCATAGTAATATGAGGACCAGATGATACTTGAGTATATAAGACATGCATTTGGGGTGGTGGCCAGGGAAGACTGAAGTCCCAGGTAGGTTCGGAGACCTCACAAGGATTAGAAGACTGTAGTTTTTGTGTGACATTCAAACAATATATTACTGAAGAAGTCCTCAAGTATCATTTGAAGCAAAGTCTTCCAGCTGATTGGGAAGGTGGCTGCATTGATTCTTGGGTGCCCAGTTCCTGACATCATCATAGTAGCCAGTTATAGCTAGACCCAGACCATATCTGTTACCCAAGTGCTGAGGAGCAGACAGAGTCTCAATGCTTACCCACCACTGCACTCCCACTGAGTCCAGTACCTGGGTGGCCTAAGGTCTGGTGTTATAACAGGGGAGGCCTGATGCCGCTTAGTGAAAACAGACCTTGAGCTAAATCTTTCCCATATGTCAGAAAAAGGATTCGTATGCATAGCTCTGAGTGATGTCATGGAAGCCAGTGGTCGGTGAGGAACTATGGAGTATAAATTGTGAAATACTTTCAGTTCCACTCAGAATGGGCTTCAGAGTGATTTCCACCCCAGGGTGAGAAGAGAGGGTTTTGCTAGAAAAAAAAATTGGTCCTGTCATTTCCTCTGTTCCACTCTGGAGGCAGAGCTAGAGATCATCTATTGCAGCCTCTCAAACTGGAGCTCTTGTTAAAATGCAGATTCTGACTCAGTAAGTCTGGGTGGGGCCAGAGATTGTGCATTTCTGACCAGTCCTCCTCCTCCACCCCTGATGCCAATGCCTTTAGAACACAGACCACACTCTCTGTTGGTAGGTGAGGAGGGGAGCAGCTATGTGGGCAGGGTGTGGGGGGAGATGAAGCCCTTTTAACCTTTGGGAGAGGGGGCCTGGGTCAGAGAAGTTGGACTGGTCTGTGAGTGAAGAGAGTGGGTGGGAAGGAGAGAAGGTACTGTGAGGCTCAGCAGAGAAACAACCATAAATCAGGAAGACAGAAGCCAATGGCGAAGTCATTTCCAGGCCCAGGGGGCACAGTTGACCTCTGAGTAATAACAACCTTGACCGTTAACTGGCAGAATTTCCAACTCTGTGTTTGGTTTCTCCATTAGATCATTTGCCCTATATCAAATGGCAAGTTACTGGTATAGCGAGAATCAGTTTCCCCAGAGATAGCTGCTAGAAGCTCTTACAGCAGGTGGCACTCTTAGCTTATCATTCAGTTTAGCAAAGGCGCAGCAGGAGCCTCAGGATTGCCTTGTAAGGTAATTCCTGAATACAGTACATTTTCCTTAGGTCCCCCTTTCACTGTTTCAGATACCCAGGTAGGTTTTCCCACCTCTCTCCTATATGGGAAATGTATCCAGTATAGATGTATTTTATACTTTCAAGTGCTTCACAGGATTCTAGTGAGTGGAATGCAATAGGCAGTGATTCAAACGTGTGCCAACTCTCACTGATGCCTGGAGCCCTCTTCCCTTTGAGTTCAAGACCACTACCAACTCCCAGTTCTCACTGAGCCACTCTGCACATAGTTCAGTTTAGCCAAGTGTGTGTCACTGTTATTTGTCCTTCTATTTCTTCTTAGAAGAGAAACTCATAGATCAGATCAGTTTAATTACTTTTCCTACCGCTCTTCAAAGCACAAGTCAAATGACACTCCTCTCATCTCTCTCTTCAACCTACTCCCCTTTCCTCCTTAATATCAACATACCTCTACTGAAATTCTGAATGATGAAACTTTATTTAAAACCCACCCTAACTTCCTCCTCAAGGTGGCATCTAACAGCATATTAACTAAGAAACAGCATTTCCCCCCTAACCCTGCACCTCTCACCCACCACTAATTCCTTGGCCAAATCTTAACTAATTCTGTGACCCAAAATAGGTTCTACGAAAACCCTATAATCAATCACATTTAAGAAGTTAGGTGGCCCAAATCCCTTCCACAAACTCTAATGTGTCCTCAGGGATGAAAGCCTTACTCTGAACTCTCCCAGAGACTCACCTCCTCCAGGAGTTGTAAAAATTTCCAGGGCAATGCATACTGGGAAGAGCAAGTTTGTGGTAATAGGGGTTTCCCTAATACTCCAAAAGCACATCCTCACCTTCCCATCTATGATTCATTACCAGCATTTCATTCATGTCCAGCATTTCATTCATGTACCTGAAATGGTCTTTGACCACCATAATCCCAAAACAACCATCATGTTTGCCCAGTTCTCTTTCCGATCTCAGAAAGAGCTTAGAGAGGTCACTGAGATTAGAGGCATTGGATGACTATTTGTGTCATTTCCAAACTGTTTTATATCCTTAGGAGAGCTGGCCTTGCTTGACAGCAGCAATCATGAGAGAAGTTCTGTAAAGGAAACTATTTGAATTTCAAAGATATTACTCAATATCATACTCAACTATTGTAGCATAATGAAAGGAAGGATGTCAAATTGTTACCATTATCAGAAATCTTTCCACTATAGCAGGCCAAGTAATAAGGGGATAAGAAAGGAAAGGGAAAACTTTTGGTGATGGTGTAGAAGTAATGGGGCCTGTAACAGCTACGGTAAAGAGAATCAATATTCAGATGAAAGGAAGGTAGCAGATGGGTGAGTGAGTTGTCCAGCTACTGGTTTTCCCTGTTCTGGGATTAAATTCACAGAATCCTAGTACTGGAAAGATCCTTAGAACATTTAGTTCACCCCTTCATTAAGCAGATAGGGAAACAGCCTCATAGCAGTTGTATCTGCATATGGTTGCACACATTTAGTTAGCAGTGGAATGAGAACAGAAGTCCCATTCTCCAGATGCCAAGATGTGCGCACCGTCCCAGAGTTAAACGTCTAGTTCTTCAATCTCATTACTGACAAGATAGCATCTGGGTATTGTCTAAAGAGAAGTGGAGTTGTTGTTCTTCTTCCTTCTTGTTTCCTTCTGCTCCTACTTTTCCACCTTTCTTTTCTAGGTGCTGAGTCCACTGTGAAGAGTCGGGCATATTTCAATGAGACTGGAGATCTTCCATGTCACTTTATAAACTCTCAAAACATAAGTGTGGATAACCTGGTAGCCTTTTGGCAGGACCAGGATAAGCGGGTTCTGTATGAGCTATATGGAGGGAAAGAGAACCAGAAAAATGTTCATCCTGCATATAAGGGCCGCACCAGCTTGGACCTGGACAATTGGACCCTGCGACTCCACAATGTTCAGATCAAGGACACAGGCTTGTACCAGTGTTTCATCCATCACAAAGGACCCCACGGACTTGTTTCCACCCACCAAAAGAGTTGTGACCTATCCGTGTTTGGTATGTTGTCAATGGCGTGTTCAGATCCGAGGCCTTCTAGATGAGACTGCAATGAACAGAGGAACATTGGTGGGGGAAGGGGCAACCTGTAGAGAGAAGGCAGAGGACAGCCATTTCTGGGAAGTCCGTTTGAAGGTAGTGCAGGGTTTGGGAGTAAGGAACTGAAAGTCCTTTGTACTTTTTATAGTTTGCTTCTGAAGGATCAGTAAGAATCTGCTCTGGGAGCAAAATAGAGCTAACTGAACAAAGGTAATATGGCTAAGTAAGAACCATGGGTAATTTGGCTATTACTAAGGTTTATATAACCAGATAGGCCTCAAATCTCTTTTACATAATTTTTTTTCCTTGGTCCAAGATTTCACACCCACTGAATCTTTGGCTGGAGCTCCTAGGGAGGGTGATAAACAACTAATTTGGATTTTCCCTTCAATCTCCCAGAGGTTGCTTATGAGTTGTTTGCTGCCCACCCATGAGCCTGGTAGACAGAAGGGAAATAACCCAATGCACATAGTCCAAACACTGACAAGCTAGCTCTTCTGTTTCTCCAGGCCTTGAAAAGCCTAAATGTCACAACAGAATTTTTTTAAATTATAATATAGTAAAATTAATTATTTTTATTTTGCTGTACAGTTCTGTTAACTAACTTATGTATAGATTTTTGTAACCACCACTCTAAACAGGAAACAAAACATTTGCATCACCCTAAAAATGTTTCCTCTTGCTATCCCTTTATAATCCACACCCATAACATCTGTTCTGCATCCTATAAGACTGTCCTTTTGAGAACATGGTGTGAATGGAGCTGTTAAGCATGTAACCTTTTAAGACCAGCTTTTTTATTCAACATAATGCCTTTGAGATTCATTCAAGTGGTTGCATGTAGCAAAAGTGTGTTCTTTCTGATTGTTGAGTAGCATTCTATTGTTTTTCCACTCAACCCATGAAAAGACACTTGGGTTGTCTGCAGTTTGGGGCTATTAGGAATAGAGGTTCTGTAAACATTCATGTACAAATCTTTGTATGAACATAAATTTTCATTTCTCTAGGGTAGATACCCAGGTGTGGGATTACTAGAGCCAGATTAATTGATGGAACTGGAAAGCACAGATTAACACCAATTCTGAAACCACAGAGTAAAGCAGAGGCAAAAATAGAAATAGAATAAGGAGTTACTCCCTTTAAGTCCTGTGTGATTCAAACTAGGCTGCAGGGCTTTTAGAACCTTTAACGAGGTGCTCAATCAATGTTTTGACACTTCAAACTGCGACCAGGTACTATAGAGAAATATGGTGTCCCCCCCTAAAAGGGGAAACATTGACATTTTTTTAAAATAGTTTTATATTTATTTTAATATGTATTAGAAAAACTTTAACTTATGCAACTTGTGATTTCATAGATATTGCTAATAAGGCTACAACAGTACAGTAGCCTTCCGCCTTCTACAGACCACATACAGTCCAAGCAGAGTGAGTGGTTAAGTAGTGTGTTGATATACCAAAACTTGTAAAGATGGCATGCAAGTCACTGAAATTTAAGAAACAATATACTAAATTACATATTAGTATGTAGAACCTGCAAACAACCTAGTAACTATAGAAGGAAAGCAAGGATTTGGCTACAGAAGGGGCTAGGTGTCAGTGATCCTCAACAGCCATAAAAACCTGAATGGCAAACAAGGCAAGAGAAGCTCTGTGTTTATCAAAATCATATATTTTTTTCCTAAAAATAACTGGGTCTGCCCTTCATCTTATCATCTATGATGAAGACATTCTGACAGTCATGCCCAAAAGCAGTATTTGGAATTTCTAAATCCAAAATCCCCATCCACCCACTTACTACCATCTTACTTGGGTTTCTGGAAGATATGGTCCAGAGCGTGCCAGCACCATGAACTCTGTTAGTACCTGGGGGAACTTAAGTCTCAATCCATTTCTGCTCTCTTGGTCTGGTGAGCTGGGATACTTGGATCCTAAAGTCAGACCACTTCTCCTTCCAAAGACTTTATTCCCTAGAACAGTGGCCTCCTTGTAAATCTTTGGTGACTCAGTTTCAGTCCTCCTATCCCTCAGAGAACATTCCCTTGATTCGGGTAAGCAGGAAGTAAGCATGGCCCCAAACTCTATTATTGAAAAATAAATGTGAGGTCAGTATGTGGCTCTCACCATGGGCCAAGGCCCAAACTTTAAACATCCTAAGGCTTGCAGGTGTACTCCAGAGAGTTCCCAAGTCACGTATCTAGTTATTTGCTCTTCTCTTCTAGATACATCTAAATGTAGACTGATTTTTGTTTGTTTGTTTGTATCTCTATTCTGCTTTCAGCTAACTTCAGTCAGCCTGAAATCATCCCAATTTCTAATAGAACAGAAGATTCTAACAACATGAATTTCACCTGCTTATCTACACATGGTTACCCGGCACCCAAGGAGATGTATTTTCTGCTAAAAACTAAGAATTCAACTACTAAGTATGATACTGTCATGAATATACATCAAAATAATATCACAGGACTGTACACTGCTTCTATCAGCTTGTCTCTCCCAGTGTCTCCTGAAACAAATGCGAGCATCTTCTGTGTCCTGCAACCTGAGCCAACACAGACACAGCTTGTCTCTGAACCTCACAACATAGGTAAAGACTATTTCTTTTATCAGGTATTATATATAAATGGTTATGGCAGGTCATCCAATGTCCCCTGCTTGCCAGAAAACTTCCAACTGAGCCATTTTATACGATTAGGAAGGACTCAAACAGAGGGCTTCTGCTTCCTCTGAGTGCTGCAGGGTTCAGGAGGCTCTGAACCTATGCAGCACTTGAGGGAGCATGTCTTGAAGCCCTGAAACTATCCAGTTTTTTGGAGCTACCTTTAAATAGAAGATTCTGAAATTTAGGTCAGAAAATGCAGGATTCCTCCTGGCTAGAATTCTTTTGTTTCTTCCATTCATTCACACACACACACACACACACACACACACACACACACACACACACACATACACACATACACACATACCATGTGTACATACATACAGCACTTGTTATGAGCACAGAACAGAACCATTCTAGACATTGTTGGTTACAAGGGTGAAAGCTAAAAGGTAGAAGGCCCTTGAGAACCCTCTATAGAATCAGAACTCCATGATGTACACATGAAAAACTGGATTTTAAAAAGATTGGTTGGAATCTAAATTATATCACATGGAAATATGGGATGGAATTTGAAAATGAGTGATTGATAATCAGTTTTATAGGTCATCAGATGTAAGCAAGTTCTTTGGAGGCCTGGGAAGTTTTCCTAAAAGAAGTGGGATCTTGTAGCACAATAAAAGAAATAATTGGCTTAAGAAATGTGGTGAAGAGATAACAAGTATTCAGACTTCTGGTGCCTTCTTGAACAGGAAGAAAAATCCAGGCTTACGAAGTGAGAGGACCACAATCGATTAGCAGTATCTAACATGGGCACAGGCAGTGGTGGTAGGCATCAGTACATATGTGTCAAGGAGAGACTCAGAAGCAGAAATTCTTGTGGCAGGTTGACAGTGTAGTATGGAGACCAGTCCAGCTGGAGGAAAGGGCTGAAACCAAGTAGTGTCTGCTAATAGGAGCCTGCCGTTTTAAAGTCACAGCTTTATCCTTGAGGGAATGCATTTATATTTGAAACCCCACTTTTGAGTAGCAGTAACTGCAAATTTCTTTCCTGGAATAAAGGCACTCTGCTCCCACACTGGCCCCATTACTGTTTGTTCTGATCCTGCCCCTATCTGCCTTCTGCTTGCATTGGCCCTTAGTCCAGCTCTGGCCCCTTGCTTTCTCCCCTCCTAAGACATCCTTCCCACTCCTTATTTCATCCTCTGGCTTTACTGCCTCCTCACTCCTGAGGTCTATTATTCAAATATAACTTGGCCTATGAATGCATTCTTATGAACAGCTTCTGGGGCCAGTCCTACCAGCCAGCTTTCCTAATGGGCCAGTCCTCTCTCTTGGTACTGATTTCCTCTGCTCAGACACCTCTGCCTCTGGAGTCTAGTAGTAAATGGTGAGGCCACCCAGCCTGTCCTGGTTGCTTCTACTGTAGCCTCTGTTGGCCTAGTAAGAGGCCTCTCCCAAGCTATCCCTGAAGTTCAGCACCTTCTTGAAGCCACCAATATCACCACACATGATATGCCGTGGCCCCCACAGTCTGCAAATGAATAGAGCTTTGCCACCACTATAGCCTCATCATGACTCACCATTCTGCTGCTTCTCAAATACTGCCCAAACCTTCCCAACTACACCATCTTCAGAAATGTTTCAGCCCTAGCAGCCTCAGGAAGACAAGGCTTGTCTCTCTGTGTCCCTATTCTAGGGCTTGATCAGAGATAGGTTAAACTCTGAATCAAAAAACCTTTTTGGATATCAAAAGGTAGAGGTCTTCATGTTAACAAGCATAAGCCCCCTTTCTGGTAGAGCCAAACAGGCTCAAGTAGGATAAACTGGGACAGACTCAGAAAGTGTTGAATAAGATCATCTGTAGTTGCAACAACTCCTTAATGTCTCATGAACAGGGATTGGGTCCACAAATTGCAGCTACGTTAATGGAAGGTCAACTGGTCCTATTTTCCTGATCAACTACCAGAACTGTTTCGATAATTGTCTATAAAGTGGACCACTCAGCTCTAAGGTTTTGCCCCAAATCCTGTTTTTCCACTTCCTAGAGACCTGTGAGTCTCCACGCAAGGAAGGAAGTCTTGACCTACCAGGAGCTGATTCTGGCCCTGATTCCTCAGGGCATGAAGAGATAGCAAAGTTTTTCTAGTAAATGAGATGCCACTGAAAGACATGCTTGAGGAAATCTGCCATGACCTCAGAGGAAATAACAATAAACAAACAAAAAAACAAAACTGGAGGTAGGGGGCCTGTGAGGAGGCTGTTATATCTGTCCAGGTGAGAGGTGTCTGGAGCCTCATCTAGAGATGATAGAGGAGGGAGGAATTATTACAAGGGAAACTTTAGGATCAGGGGCCTGACTACATATGGGGCTGAGGAAGCAGATGACTCTACATTCAGAGCCTCAGCACAGGTACTTAACTCAGATTCCAGAATCTAGGGCCAGGTTGATACTCTTGTAGATCACAGTCATTGTCATCCCAGCCTCTGCGAAGAGAAGGGAGCTCAGTCCAGGCATTTGGCCAGAGGCACTGGCTTGGTTCTTAGTTAGCTGCTGATTAGTTAGCTGCTGAAGCCCCCGAGACTGGGACTTTTTATGAACTATTTTGTGGATTTCAGGCCCCTCTGTCAGTAGAGTCCTGGGGGAGATGCTGGCATGTAAATAACAGAACAGCAGTAACTATACACCTTTTATAATCAACCTTCCTGGCTGATTGAAAACTTGTGGTCATTTCTAGATGCAGATGCAAAGTCACCTAAGCCACCACCGCGTCCCCCAGGACATGACACTCTGATTGCAGTTCTACTTTTACTGTTGTTGCTCATTGTGTGTGGGCCGGTGCTTTGTTCAGTACTAAAGAACAAGAAGAAGAAGCAGCCTGGCCCCTCTCGTGAATGTGGTGAGTCAGTGCTCGTCCTGTCTGCAGAGTGCCACTTTGCGGCTACTTCCCTATCAGCTGTTTTCTGGAGCTTGTTGGCTGAGCCCAAACGGGCAAAAAGTCAGCAAGTGGTTGGAGGAAAAGGCTTCCCTTCAGGGTCTGGAACCCAGATAGATGGGACTCAGCAACTGATAACGGTTTTCTAGGAAAGGCAACATTTGTAACCTACGGTTTACAAATACACTTCTGGTTTCCAGACAAAGCAGATTATTCCTTGCTTTACCTACCTACTTCTTGAGGTTGCTGTGAGAATTCAATGTAGTTAAATGGTGAAGACACTTCTAAGTACTCGTGATTAGGGACCTGGTGGTGTGCATGTAGCGGCGATGAGGAGGGGAGCATTAGATAACCATGAGATTCGCCTTCTCATCTCTAAAAGTCTAGGTTTCCTGAGAAATAAGTTAGATGAATTGTTCCCCACTGATTTTTTAAAATAACATCAACTTTTGTTGATTACCAAGTATTACATATCCAGTACCAAATATAGTGAAAGTAAAATCACCTATAGTTCCACTAGTAAGAAAAAAATTATTATGCTTACAACATTTTAGTGTATATTGTCCAGATTTTTCTATGTATAAATGTATGTCATTTTCCATAAGTGGAATAATATTATAAGGATTTTTTTACAATTTGAATAATATCACATGGTTTTTAACTTTTTTGTACAACATATAGGAAGAAAATGTTCAATGTCATGACATATCATTCTACAGCATCATTTTAAATGGCTGTGAGATAGTCCATTATGTGCATACACCTTAATTTTTTTAACTAACTCCATATTGTTGGACACTTGTGTTGTTTCCATAGTTTTATTATTATAAACAGCACTGCATTCATCAGCCTCCCTACTTCTGTCATAAAAGTGGCCTTTGTTTCAGGGGGTGGGGGAGCACAGTGATTCCTGACTTTATAATAATCCCATGCCTGTATGTGGTTTGGACTGATTTGAGTGAAGTTGTAAGATAAGGTTGGACTTTATCTCAGTAATTGCCTCTGGTAGAAGTTTGGTTGGTATTAATAATTAAAGTAATCTCACTCACTATAGTAAAAAGCTAGATGAGTAATGCTTCTGGTCAGCACCTTATTTAAGATTTCAGTGTACTAGTTTTAAGATCCACCTAGAAAACAGATGGATGATATTAGCATTCATTCATTTCCTCCTGCTGTATTTTAAAAACAGAAAATTGGGGAGTGATAACCCAATTTCAATAAATTAACTCAAAGCATATAACAGAGCAATTCAAGCGGCTAAAGTAGGAGGTGTGCTGAGAAATTTTTATGAAGTAAGTATAAACTTCAGAGCACAGGGTCAGATGTACTGATATACCATACTTGTCCAGGCTTTGACTTTTCAAGGTGAGAGTTTTGAGTTTCTCTTTCGTTCTATCTTATGGCCCTTAGAATTGGCTAAATGTGTAGAAGCAACCTTCAGCTTGAGAATAAGCTGTCCCCTAAATTTGCTTTCACGCTGGAATGATTAGCTTACAGATGAAACAAAGAAGAAGGGATAAAGAAAAAAAGAGAGTAAGAATGTTTCTGTTCCCAGTAGGCAATCAGAAAAATTCAGGAGACTAGATAAGGGAGTTAAAGAGGAGGATGTATGTGTTCACATGAGAGAAGTTGGAAGAGGGTTTAAGAAGCTATGTGCGTGCATATGAGATGGTCAAATTGAGCTATGGGTAGTAAAAGGCAGAAGACAACAGACAACAGAGCACACATATGGCCCCCCAAGAGTGTGATAAAGAATACTAGCAGGAAAAAGTTGTTTGGTCAGACAGTCACCTGTGCCAGTGAGTTTTGTCAAAGAGAAGAACCTTGATATCACGGGAGCAAAGGAAATGTACCAAGTAACTATGACATGTGGATATGAGATGTTTGTAAATTTGGTTTCTGTAATTTCAGCAATGTCTGAACTTGCTTTGTGGATACCTCTGGCATTGGCTATATGATAAACAGAATAATGCCCCCCACAAGGCATCCACCCCTTATACCCCAGAATCTATATGTTATCTTACATAGCAAAAGGGACTTTACACATGTGATTAAGATACCGACCTTAAGATGATGACATTACCCTGGACTGTCCAGGTAGACCCACTCTAATCACATGAGTCAGAGAACGTTTCCCAGCTTGATCAGAAAGACGAGATGGAAGAAGGAGAGAGCCAAAGCTTGGGACAGGCTCGAGACACCATTGTGGGCTTTGAAGATGGAGGAAGGGGCCATGAGCCAAGACAGGTGCGCAGCCTCTTGAAGCTGAGAATGGCCCTCAGCTGAGAGCCAGCAAGGAAATAGGGATCTCAGTCCTACGACCACAAGGAACTGAATTCTGCCAACAGACAGACATGGAAGCAATCAGAATCCATCCACAGAAACACAAGCTTACTGATAACGAGAGATTTCTCCAAAAATGAAGCTTCCTCCTCATCCAATATTAATATCTTTCTCAGTAGAGATGGCCCTCAAACTAGTTTGGTGTCAAAAGTCCTTTCCAGTGTTTGCTCAGTAATTATAGTGGGTTTTTTGTGGTTTTTTTTGCCTCAACCATACATTTTTACCCTGTTTAGGCTACTCAGTTAATAAAAGGGAAATGCCATGGTTATTCTAGCTGGTTTCTAATCTCTCTCTTCTCTCTCTCTCTCTCTCTTTNTTTTACCCTGTTTAGGCTACTCAGTTAATAAAAGGGAAATGCCATGGTTATTCTAGCTGGTTTCTAATCTCTCTCTTCTCTCTCTCTCTCTCTCTCTCTCTCTCTCTCTCTCTTTTCTCAAATAAGGCAGATAAGGCATGAGAAACTGTAACCTTGAATTACTGTCTTTTCCCAATTAGAAGCTACCCTGTCAGCGCCCATGGGGGCGGCAGACAAAAATAGCTCCTCCTGAAGTTTTTGTTCCTTATTTGGGTCTTGTGTGACTGAAATCTGTATGTAATAGGGCCCTAGCAACCAACAGTTTTTAAAATTTGCCTCCCTCCACCAAACCTGAAAGAGTCTCAGCTCTTTCAGGAATGATTTCTTAAAGGGCAAGTGTCTTTTCTAAAATAAATCATTTTCACCACCATTTAAACAAAAACCCTCACAGGGCTTAAAAACTGAAAGTTGGTGATATCATCACAGGTGCCCTTCAAAATGCTAAATTTGCAATCAAATCCAAAAGTTTAGAATCTGTGTTTTTATTGTGTGCTTTCACTTTAAAATACAATCTTTTTTAATGGCCATGATTTTGTCATGGGTATAAAAGGATGATTTAATTATTCTGTGTTGATCTGCAGACATCTGAAATACTCTGTTCAGCTATCAGTACCATTATTTTTAAAAGGAAGTTTGGCAAAAATAGAACCTAACCAGATTTATTATTTCTGGAAGCTCAGTCAAATAAGAAATAGCTCAAGTAACCAAGAAAGCTTAGCCAGAAAAAAAATCTTTGGGGAGGACACAAGTACTGCCTTCAAATATTTGAAGAGCTGCCATAGGGTACAAAGATCATATTTAACTGTGGCTCCAAAGCACATCTCAATGGATAAAGGTTATAAGAAAGCGTAAGGAAATACAAGACTTTTCTAACAATTGAAGTTCTTTTAAAATTATATAAAAGACAGAGACTTCTCCTTCCTCACATGAAGGATTAACTGCTACAGGAATTGCCCTTCTGCCATAAACAACTAGAAATCAGACAAACTACATAAACCAACTGTTTTTCAGACATTGGACAATAGGCTGCAGAAAACTGTAGTCTCTGAGAGAAGAAAAATGATGAGCTGAGCCCTATGATTGCCCCCAATTTACTGCCTAGAATCAGTATCCAGGCTGCTCTGAAGGTAGGGGGAACCCTGATACCAAAACTAGAAAAAGAATTACAAGAAAAGAAAACTACACACATCCTTTATAAATATAGATGCCAAAATTGTTAACAAAATTAGCAACTAAAATCTAGCAAATATTAAAAGTATGATATGTTATGATAAAGTGGGATTTATTCCAGGAATATAATGTAGATTCAACATATAAAAACCGAGCATTAAAATTCGCCATATTGACAGACTAAAAAGAAAAACCATGTGATCATGTCAGTGGATACAGAAAAAGCATTTGGCAAAATTAATACCCATTCATAATTTTAAAAAAGAAAGAAAAACTCTCATAATAGTAGGAATACAAAGGAACTTCCTCAACCTGACAAAAGACATCTAACAAAATTCTTCAGTTAGCATCATATTTAATAATAAAAGACTGATTGCTTTCCCCCTAAGATCAGGAATAAAGCAAGGATGTCACTCTCACTATTTTTGTTAAATATTGTACTAGAGGTCCTAGCCAGTGCAACAAGCCTAGGAAAAGAAATGAAAGGCATACGTATTGTAAAGGAAGAAGCAAAACTTTCTTTTTTTTGCAAATAATGTGATCATGTTTGTAGAAAAACCTAAGAAATCTATTAAGAGCTATTAGAACTAATTGAGTGTAGCAAAGTCACAGGATACAAGGTCAATACACAAAAACAAAATTAATTGTATGTCTATATACTGACAACAAACAATTGGATACTGAAAAGAAATTAAATACCATTTACGGTATCATCAAATAATACTAAAAGCTTGGGGATACATTTTTAAAATCAAATATAAGAGCTGTCTACTGAAAACTACAAAACGTTACTGCTTAACAGAAATTAAAGTGACCTGAATAAATGGATTTATATGCCATGTTCATGGATCAAAAGACTAGATATTAAGATACCAGTTCTCTCCCAATTTATTTATGGATCAAAATCCTGGCAGGCTGTTAAGTGAAAATTAAAAAGCTAATTCTAAAAGTTATGTGGAAATGCAAAAGACCTACAATTGCCAAAACAATTCTGAAAAATAAGAACAAAGATGAAGACTATACTACCTAATTTCAAGATTTACTATACAGCTATAGTAATCAAGTACAAGAATAACAAAGGAGACAACAGTTTGGAATCTGAAAAGTAGATGGATGAATGATAAATAGCAAGGTATGACAGCCAAATCTTATCTGTCAGTTGGAAAACCCAAGAAACAACCCAGTTTATATACCCCAGAATCATCAAAAGCACAGACATATTAATCAATTGAACAAAATGGAGAGTCAAAAAAAAACCTCACGTGATCAACTGAGTTTGACAAATGTGCCAAGGTAATTCCAGGCAGAAAGGATAGTCTTTTCAGTAGGTGGTGTTAGGACAGTTAGACAGCCACATAAAAAGTATGAACCTAGACACCCAAAGAATAACTTGAAGTGGATCATATGTCTAAACATAAGAGCTAAAATTAAAAGACTTTTGAAAGAAAACATAGGAGAAAAACCTCTATGACTTTACCTTAGCCAAATCTTAGATAGGACACAGTAAGCACAAACCATATCATAAAAATATGAAATTGGTAAACTGAAATTCATCAAAATTGAGAATGTTTGCCCTTTGACTTTGTTAAGAAAATGAAAAGTCAAGCCACAGACTGGGAGAAAATGTTGCAAAAATGTATGCCTGATAAAGGACTTATATCAAGAATATATAATTATATATTACTACTCAGTAATAAGAAGACAATCCATTTCACAAATGGCAGGGAGCAAAAGATGTGAACAAATACTTAGAATAAGCTATATAAATGGCCAATAAGCATAGGTACACAGTCATAACATCAGTAATTATTAGGGGTATACAAATTAAAGCTATAATGAGATACCACTACACACCCACTAACACGGCTAAAGTTAAAAGGACTAATAAATACCAAGTTCTGGAGAGGATATGAAGCAACTGAAATTATGTTATACAACCTAGCAATCCTAGATATTTACCCATGAGAAATAAAAACCATATGTCTACACAAAGGCACACACACAAATGTCCATAACAGCCTTCTTTATAATACTGCAAACCTGGCATCCTGAATTTTTATCAATTGGTGAATGGATAAATGAATGGTGGTGTATTCATACAATGAAATACTACCAAGCTATAGAAAGGAATGGACTACTGGTAACAAGCTACAACATGGATGAATTTCAATAGCATTATGCTAAGTGAAAGATGCCAGGCACAAACAGATTATGCATTATGTGATCCTACTTATATGAAACTCTAGAAAAGCAAAACTATTGTGACATTAAGCAGATCAGTGGTTACCAAAGGATTGGCTGGGGCAAAGGAATTGATTGAAAATGGACAGGGAACTTTTGGGGCTTATATAATATAAATGTTCTGTGTCTTGGTTGTGGTGGTAATTACATGACTGCGTACATTTGTTAAACTCACCAAAATCCATATGGAAAATGATTGGATTTTGTATATTAATCATATCTCAATTAAGCTGATTATTTTTTAAACACACACACACACACACACACACACACACACACACACTACCACCAATGATAGGAAGTGTTCAAAACCATCAGGAGTGTTGTTGAGAAGACTCCATGGACACCCAGGTTACCAACCCCTGCTGTAAGGTTCTGAATGGGACAATAGCATTGTCACAACAGTCAACCTAGAGGAAGTTACACCTCAGGTTGCATTAGTAGTAAGCCCATACCAGTAGCAACTCAGGCTTTGGGAGGTCTAGCCAGCTACAGATTTCCAACTGGGGCCCATCCATGTGACACCGTGTAGTATTTGGTAGTGCCAGATGGCTAACCCATTTTGGCATCAATATCTTCAAGATTTCCTTTTCTTCCTAACCCTGACTTTTAGAAAAGGATTGGAAACTCTTTTCCGATCACTAAATGATTGCTAAAACTAAATGTGTTACCCCTCCCAGTAGCATTTTTATTTTAGCAAAGAATGGAGCGAAAAACCTCTTTCCAACATTAGAACTTAAGGCACAGTGAGCAGAGGAAGGCATTGACTTTTTGGATGCAAGGTGCTACTTCTCAGTCCTCCTGAAATTGCATCAAGTAACCATCTATTCCACATATAAGGCTACAACGATTTTTCGCTGAGTTCTAAAACTTTGTAGCCTCTTCAAACTTTCCCTCTTTTAGTATTAATGGGCAATACATTTTCTGAGGTTGTTTTGATCTCTTTCAGAAACCACTGAAATGGAGGGAGAAGAGAGTGAACAGGCCAAGAAAAGGTGAGTCCTGACCCTACAACATTGTTGAAAGTGGACCGATTCCCAGAGGGTCTATAACTTGAATAGGCCTAAGTCTGAGACATGCTGAGACCTCAGCAAACACGAACTGATGGAGAGGGAGAGAAAGTGAGACTAGTTAGGACCTAGAGAAAAAATGTCCTAACTGTAAATGAATCCCATGCACAGTGCTCAAGGGCATGACAAGTTCAGCCACAGTCAAGTAAAAAGGCAATACCACAGTGGTCTGATGTGGTGCGTCTTATTCGCCATGGTAACCCCAGTACCTGGTACAGTTCCTGGACTAGTGGCTATCCTACATGTGTGGAATGAATAAATGAATAAATGAGGAGTGATAACATGTTCCCTCTAGCCTCTGTCTTTGCATCTGCTGTGCCTTCTGATTGGAATATTCTTCTGCCACTTCTTTACCTAATTCTTCAGATCTTCGCTCAGCAGAACTTTCTTAAAAACCCTTCTCAAACTAGATTATGTCAGCCTATTATAGTGTCATGTGAATCCCTGTCCTTTTTCTTCATAACACCAAGTATATATACATATTTGTGTAAATATCATATTAAACTCTATAAACTGAACTAAATTAAGCTCTATAGAGGGCAGGGCTCATCTAAGTTAAGCTCATCATTGGGCTGCCAGCACCTAGCACAGTGCCTGGAATATAGTAGGTGCTCAATAAATATTAGTTGAAAGAATGAATGTGTGCATAAAGGAATGCACGAAGATTCCTGGTGATCAGTCCTTTTACAACATGATGTGATCAAATTGTTCATATCTCCATCCCCTCTGAGGAACTGGGCTTGTCAAGAATATCAAGGCTCTGGCTGCATTGTCATGGGGTCAAAGCAACCCTCAGTGAATAGCCTAGTCACAGAGACACGGTTATGACCCCAGAGTGCATAGTCCCCAGAGTGCCCAGCATTTATCTGGATATACTAGCCACTGTGAATCTACGGATCCTGGATGGTGAGCCTGGAAGATGAGATCTTGCCTGCCCTGTCAGTCTCAGTTCAGAAATGGTCCAGAAATGCCTACAGAGGGAAGGCATTAGGGACTCAGCATAGGGCAGGGGCAGGCCCAGACAAAAATAGAGGGTAGTCATCGAAGGAAGCATGGATGACACTTCTCCACCTCTCTCTTCAATAGTTTGTTTCTCCTCATTGCTATTGCAATGGCCCCTTATATTCTGCCCTGTCATTGAAATCTAGAAAAAGAAAGTGACTCTACTGTGAAATCTCACTTCATTCTCTTTTCTATTTTTTTAGAGTAGAAAACCGTGTACCTGGGAGATCTGACGAAGCCCAATGTGTTGTTAACATTTCGAAGACAGCCTCAGGTGACAAAAGTGCTACACATTTTTAACTAAAAAGTAAAGTCCATTTGACCATATCCATTTTTTATGTTTTCAAGTTTTTGGCTGACATTTTTATTGTGCCTCTAACCCTCCTCAGAAGGCAAGAAAATATTGTTATTAACAATAGTGGTGACTCCAGGACTCCATCGAAGTGTAACAGCCTCCCTAGAATTCCAGCTCTGCTCCCTCTGTCAGGCGTAGGTTTTAATTGCTTCTTTTCATTGCAGATTTTGTGGGCCAAGCCCACCTGACTGGCTCCGGGCTCAGGAATAATATTTAGGGCAACATCTCCTGTTTCAGAGTTGGCCTCTTTGCTTAATTTTAATTTTACAAATTATGTTTTCTGTAGCACTCCCATTCCTAAGATAGTGACTTCTGTCTACTGTGAATTCTAAGATAGTGAGTGCCTCAGTCCATCTTGTGTACTTGTGACTGAACACACCTACCTCTTCAGTTTGAGCGGGAGCTACATACTGTATGGCTTTATCGTGTTAATATTAAGATTTTGAAATGTAGAAATGTGTACTATAATAATGTAATTACCATGCCCTGAGTCAAAGCCATCTGCTAAGGAGTTCTTGTCCTTCTGTGAGGGTCAGTCAGTAAGGAAAACAGTGGCCTAGTGCGCTGATAACAATGAGCAGACGAACTCAAAATTTGGGAGTCTAGGAGAGACGGACCTGGAAACAGCTCTAGACCCCGGAGCCACTTCTGTATGGGCTGTTGCTAACATTGAGGAGGATCTGCATACCTAACAAGCTATTGATAAGCCTTAGCAGAGCGCGCTGGATTGTGCGTGAGCCCAACTTCTCTTCTTTAAAAAACTGACTGAGATAACGACCTGGGCAACTATGCAAGAGCCAATAGAGAGATCACAATATTCAAACGAGAAGAAGAAGAAAAAAAAGAAAGATCTTGGCGAATAGAAATGCACATGAACGTCCAGTCTATCCAGTCCTTCAACAAGCCTTGGGACAAGCAACAGATGGACAGTCTGTCCAAATGGATGTAAAACAGATAATAGTGTCCTGGGTGAGGGGTTTTGATGGTGCCCTGGACATTGTGATGTTTTACCTGGCTGGAAGCAAAGCTTGGGAGAGAGCGCCATCATCTTGATAATGGGATGAATGGAAGGAGGCTTAGGACTCTTTCAACTAATGGCCGAGAGACAAAGAGCTGGAGAGAAATTAGGAAGACCAGAATGTAAATCATCCAGAAGCTGATTTAAGCTGCAGATGCCCTAAGGAGATATCAGCTGGCCCAGAACAGTGCTAGTGAGCTTTTCTCTGAGGACTGTCTATGCACGTCATTCTCAATGGCAGGAAAACTAGGTGCAGGAGAAGAATATAATAGCCCAGTGGAAATGAGTTAGGAGACCCTGGCTTTAAGGCAGCATCACTAAGGGATGGAGCAGCCTCAGTCCAAATCTAAAGAGAACTTTGGGAGGCCCAAGCTACATAGATAGTTCTGTAGACCATAGAGGGCTGCAGACAGCTGTGCCAGTCATGCTCGTCCTTGTAACATTACCATTTGTGTGTTCTGCCCATACCCTGCCTTCTTTAGGCTCTAAGCATCTTGTTAGTTCCTAACGTGTTTTGTACCAAGTAACTATCAATAAATTCTTATCAAATTGATTTCAAAGTCTACATTTTCTGGTTCTACTTAGCAGTACTACTCAACCCTTATAGTCTGATGTTACTAATGTACAAGGTGTGATCAAACAATATGGTGAATGTTTTTAAAAAAAATTATTACAGTAAAAAACACATTGCCATTAACCCCCCTCAAAATACCCTCTCTTGCTTCAAACGCCCTTATCCCGTCATTCTTGCCACTTTCTGAAGCAGTTCCAGAAGTCCTCTTTCGTAAATGTCTTTAGTTGTGCTGCCGTGGCTGCCTCGATGTCCTGAATCATTTTAACTTTGGGGAAGAGCCAGAAGTCACATGGTGCAATATCCAGTGAATAAGGTGGATGAGGACACACTGTAATATTTTTATTTGACAGAAATTGCAACACCAGAAGTGATGTGTGACACGGAGCATTGTCATGATGGAGGATGATTCACGGCACACTTTAAAACACACCTTCTCTCAACTGTAGCTCACACCCGACTGACTGCACTGAACAAGTTGAAACTTGTCACACACTGTTACTAAGGTTCAAAGCTCCACTTGCCATATTGAAGATCCCTGCCTTTCCAATGGATGGCACTCAGCAGCAGCAGTCACCGTATTTGCTGGCCACAATGGGAAAGACTCCATGTCACACATTGCTTCTCGTACAGCAATTTCTGTAAAAACATGTCCTCATCCACCTTATTCACCAGATCTGGCACCGTGCGATTTCTGGCTCTTCCCCAAAGTCAAAATGACCATGAAAGGTAAACCTTTTGAATTGATTCAGGACATCAATGCGGCCACACAGCGCAACTAAAGACACTCACGAAAAAGGACTTCCAGAACTGCTTCAGAAAGTGGCAAGAACGATGGGATAAGTGTGTTGGAAGCGAGGGGAAGTATTTTGAGGGGGATTAATGGCAATGTGTCTTTTACTGTAATAATTTTTTTTAAGTTAAACATTCACTGTATTTTTCTAAAATCAAACCTCATAATTCTTCCTCTTAATGTCTCTGTGGTAGCCACATTCTCCAGTCACCCTAGCTAGAAGCCTCTGACTCATCCCAAACCCTCTCCTCGTCCCTTCCCCTAACCATTGTATGGAAAAGGGGTCTAATATGATTCTATATGTTTAGCTCAGTAATGAGGCATGAACGATCAGGAAAGAGAGGTTGTTTCTGAGGACCACTGAGAAATTCGGAGTTAAGGAAGGGACCTGCTTTTCAGTTCGTAACCTTTTATACTGTGTAATTTTTAAATTATGTGCTTGTATACACACTGAACCAAGGCTAATGTAACAGTATCCCTTGAAAATACCTTGATTATAAAATAAATTTATATAGCTGTATTATATATTTCAATTGCTAAGAGAGTAGGTCTTCAAAGTTCTCATTACAAGAAAAAATAATTTGTAACTATGTGTGATGATGGACGTTAACTAAACATTGTGGTAATCATTTCACAGTATATACATATATCAAATGACTATGTTGTAAACCTAAAATTAATACATTATATTTGGATTATATGTCAATTAAAAATAAATAAATAATTACACAGAAATTCTGAAAAAAGAAAACTGTCTAGTCTCTGTGAAGGCACGGATGTGTCCAACTTCTTCACCAATGGATCCCAGGCACCTAAGATAGTGCCTCCAACCTATTTGTTGAAAGATTGAGTGAAACATTAATATGTCCTCTGATAAAAACATTTCTCCATTATATATTAAATTCTCTAGACCTTCTGTGTTCCAAATCTGGGGAAAAGAAAGCCAAGAACGGTTAAAAGGGGTCATTAGGTTTAATAACAGTACTAACGTTATTGGTGTTCACCTTGTACCAGGGACTCTTTTAAACCTTTAAATACATTATCCCATGTAATCCTCATAATGACTGTGATGTTGGCATTGGGATCTGATGCCCATTTTGCTGATGAGGAAACCTAGGCACCAAACTGTTTACCCAAGTTCACTAACTTAGGGGCAGAGCTGGGGAAATTTTGTGAAGCATCGCCCCTCCACTCCTTTATTTCCCAGCCTCATGCTTTCTGGCCGCAGAAGAGACAGTGTTTGGGTTGGTTGAGATTGAGTGCCTGTACCACATCTAGCACTACACTGCCTCAGCCCCCCACGCCCTGCAGAGTTATCCACGACTGAGTTTTCCAGAAGACATTCCATCATTTCATAAGGCCTGAAGCTGTGGATGATAACGCACATGATGTGACTGGGGAAAATGAATTTTTGGTCAGAGGGAAAGTGAACTACAACTGCTGCCTCCAAATCCTCCCCCTCCGTCCCTGCCACTTATTATTCTTTTGTAATTCACCCTCCTCCCTCTGCCATCCTGAAGCCAGTGTCATCCACTCAGTGTCCTCGCATGTGTTAACACAGGCTAGAAAGCACAGTCATCTCTGACTGCTGCCCTCCGACCTTTCCCTCAACACCCACTGCCCACCTCCATCACACCGCCACATCTGGTCATCACCAGGCCAGGCAAGGATCCCTCCAGCTTTAGCATCCACCCCTTCTTTTCTCAGTCAGGCCCTGATTTCCTCATGCCAAGGACATGACAATCACCACCCAGCTGACCCCAGTCTACTGTCTCTTACCCTGCATTCTGTCAGAAACATCAAAAGGAACAAGGAGGTATGTAGTAAAAGGAAGATCTTCACATTCTTTGTTCCTAACCACACAGAGGTTAGGAACCTCTTTCTGTAGACACACTATGCCTACATATAATAGGTGTGTGTGTGTGTGTGTGTGTGTGTGTGTGTGTGTGTATAGTATCAGTTTAATGGCAACATTAATGTGGATCTTATAATAAAAGTGAGATTCCACTGGCTTCCACCGTGGCAACCTGTTCACTCCAGGAGGAAAACTACATACAGATCCAGAGTCCCACACTGTTCTCAGACACAAATTTTCAAATGTGTCCCAATCTGAACAAGGTATGCCATAGGTCTGGGTGATAATAGTCACCCTGAGCTCAATCTCCTGTTTCCTGCATTTTATATTTTGTCTTTCTTGACATACTCCCTCACTTTGGTTGTAGATATCCACCAGTAGCTTTCTGAGTAAGGATATCTGAGAAGTAAATTTAATGAGATTTTGTGTATTTGAAAATGTCTTTATCCTACTCTCCTACTTAATTGATCATTTGGCTTGATGTAGAATTTGGGATTAGAAATTATTTTCATTGCCTCCAGCTTCCAGTGTTGCTCTTGAGATATCTATAAATGTTCTGACGTTTTATATTTTTATATGAAAGCTTTTAGGACCTTCTCTTTATCTTCACTGTTCTTAAGTTTTGTAAAGAAGTGCCTATTCACCCACTGTGATTGGCACTGAGGTGGCCTTTTCTATCTGGAAACTTACATCTTTCACTCAAGGGAAATTTTTCTGAACTATTTCATTGATCATTGTCCCCCTCTATTTCTCTAATCTCTCATTCTAGGATATTGGATTTCAATGTTGGATGTCCTAGGCTGATATTCCTGTTTTCTTATCCATCTTTTTGTCTTTTCTAATTCTGAAAGATTTCTTTAACTGTATTGTCCAAACTTTCTGTTGTGTTTTTGAATTTCTGCTATCATATTTTCATTTCCAAGAGTTCCTTTTTGTTCTCCAAATGATTCCTTATTCCAAGGAACCTGTTGTTAATGGTTGCAATGTCATCTCTTAACTCTCTAAAGATATTAACAATAAGTTATTTGTTTAGTTTTATTTTTCCTGCATTATCTCTGTAGCCTCCAAGTTGCTTCTTCCTGTTTGTTTGCTTTGTTCCGTATCATCTATGTTGGACGCTTCCTCAGAGGTCTGATGATCATTGATTGTTCACAATTAAGAGTGAGGAACTAAAAATTTGTTTGGAGGATCTGAGTCCATGGATGGGCTTTCTAAATTTAACTTTACTGTTAAGGGATCTGGGTGGGCCTTTGTTGGCAAACCATCTTTAGTTCTTTCCTCTTGGGCTGGTAGTTTTGCCTGAAAGGCAGAAGTCTAGCAATCAGCATTTTGAGAACCAAGTGAGAGAAGAGGGGTGTGTGTGTGTGTGTGTGTGTGTGTGTGTGTGTGTGTGTGTGTGTGTGTGTGTGTGATCTCTGTAGTCTTTATTCAATATACGTAGATTTACTTAATCCATGTGTTTTCAGTATGGTAACTCTATCCTCAGATATGTGAAATATCTCTCAATGAAAACACTTTCTGCTTTACCTCTTTCAGAGAAAAAGACTCTAGACTTCTGCCCGGGTAGGAAAGGGAAGTTGACCAGCTGTGTGGAATGAGAAAGGATGGCTCAGCTCTAACTGCTTCTCAAACAACCTTTACTCAGTCTTCTTTATTTTGGCGCTCATCTTTTACCCCACTGTCACCCTCAATTGGTCACCAGTCCTGCCAGTCCCTGAGGTTTTAGATGATTCTGGGGTATATATTGGGTTGTTTCTTGGATTTTCCAAATGACAGATAAGACTTGGCTGTCCTGCCTTGCTAAGTTATTTACCGTTCATCCTTCTACCTTTCAGATTCCAAATTGTCTCCTTTCCTATTCTTGTACTTGTTACATTTTTCCATTTAAATTAAAAAATAGTTTTTCTTTAGCTTTAGTGGAATTTCAGGAGATAATAGAATTAAATGTGTATATAACCTACCATCTTACCTGGAACTTCACTACTCAAAATTTTCAAGAACTCTGCCATTGACTGCCTTTAGCTTAAAAATTCAAAGTCATCAACAATGTGACTCAAAACTAACTCAGCTCTTTACCAGCCTTATTTTCCCCTCTTCTTATATTGGCAAAACATCCTTCCAGATTTAGCTACTAGTCATTTCCAAAATATAGCTTATATTACCTTTTTTTAAAAAAAAATTTATGCTATTCTGGAATATTTCTCCCCATCTGCCTCTGCTTATCACTCTCTTGTTCATCATTAAAGCCCAGCTCAAATACCACTACCTCTGTTGGTTCACATATCTCACCACTACCCAGGCTACACACAATTGACACCATATCCTTGTGATCAAAGAATACCCATTCTAGCAATAATTCATTTCTGTCCCGACACTTTCTATCCCCACCAAGCACCATGACTCTGCCCATTAGCCAATTTATAGAGCAGTTCCAGGTTTCCTCAGAGGAACTTTAAGCTACTAAATAAGCAAGTATTCTGTTGTGCACAACCTTAGTCCTAAACCCTTTGGTCTGGGCAGTTTTGTACTCTACATGTCAACTTCTCCCCAACACTCTTAGCTTTCAACCACCCAATTGCCTCCTCTCCTTGACACACCATTTAGCCTTGATAATCAGCTCTCCTTCCAGTTTAGCGCTTTAGTTTTCTGCTCTAAATATGACTTGAACACACTCTTAAAAAAATCTGCCTCTGGCCACCGACGATAATCATCTCCCCCACCCATCTGAGCCTTCAGAACCCATTATTTGGGAGCTTTCATACCAGACCTTCTCTTCCCAGCCAACAGGAAGCAGAATTAACAGAGTACATGGCCCTCCACAGTAGGTTGAGATATGCCCTGTATCTACCTCTCAATTTTAGTAGACATCCTTATAAACTAAAGTAAAACCTCTTATTTTGTGAAATCATATAAAATTTCAGAGTTTAAAAGAAGCCAAACAGTCCTTGTCCCTCATTGCGGACTGATGGGGACTGGTTACCACAGGAATTGGGAAGCCAGGTCTGGAGAGATAGGAAACAGAAAGCAAAGACTCACTCAGTGATGGTGGGGTGGTGGCAAGGTTAAAGCAGAATAGAAAATGAAAAATGTCCATTTATGGCAACATATCGGAACCTTGCTATACTTTAAGCTTGTCAACAAGTAACAAATATGTTCCTAATTATGTAGGCAGTTATCTCTGTTCCTTATATGTTTCTTTTTTTTCTTTTTTTAGCTGAGCCATCCTGCCATCTGTTGGCAGCTCAGCAGCAGCTCAGCTTGGGCCGGGAATCGAACCACTGTTTTCAGAGCTCTCACTCTTGAGTGAGCTCTTAGCCAACTGAGCCACTCAGCCGGTCTCCTTATATATTTCTTAAGAAAATATTTTACTGGGCCGGCCGAGTGGCGTGTTGGTTAAGAGCTGGCTTGGGACGCCAGAGGGCCCCGATTCGGATCCCACATGAGGGTCAAGTGACACTGCCCTCTACAGCTAAGATGTTGAACAACAGCTCAACCTGGAGCTGGGCTGCTGTGAGTCACCGGCAACTGCGTAGGCTGCAGCCCCTGTGGCAGTGGGTTGCCATAGGCTACCGTGTGTAGCCAGCAGCCAGCGTGAGCGGCCGTCCAGAAGCCGGCGACTGATGTGCCTCGCCCGGGAAGAGCACAATGATAA